>NC_138211.1:18529237-18706737 GCF_964194415.1 Vipera berus | reverse complement strand
GGAGCCAGGCTGGCTTCGCAGCCGGAGGGGAGCCGAGCGAAGCTTTTGGCCCCAGGAGCAGCAAGCCGATTTCTAGGTGCTCAAACCAAGGAAAGAGAGGAGGGGAGGGGAGGGGAGAGGAGAGGAGAGGAGAGGAGAGGAGAGGAGAGGAGAGGAGACAGTTGAAGGTGGAGGGATTCCTTATATCAGCAAAGAGAATACCTCTGGGAGATCTGGAGGGGCAGATTAGGGACAGAGCAAGATGGAGAAAAGAGACGGGAAAGGGAAGAGATGGAGAGGAGAGGAGAGGAGAGGAGAGTTGGAAGGGACTTTGGAGGTCTTCTACTGATCTAGTCCAGCCCTCTGCTCAAGCAGGAGACCCTATACCATTCCAGACAAGTGGCTTTCCAATCTCTTGAAAGCCTCCAGTGATGGAGCACCCACAACTTTTGGAGGCAAGCTGTTCCTCTGGTTGATTGTTCTTAGTGTCAGGAAGTTTCTCCTTAGTTCTAGGTTGCTTCTTTCCATGATTAGTTTCCATCGAGAAGAGAAGAGGAGAGAAGAGAACAGAAGGGAAGGGGAGAGGAGAGGAGAGGAGAGGAGAGGGAGAGGGAGAGGAGGAGAGGGAGAGGGAGAGGGAGAGGGAGAGGGAGAGGGAGAGGAAGAGCAGAGCAGAGCAGAGCAGAGAAGAGAAGAGGAGAGAAGAGAACAGAAGGGAAGGGGAGAGGAGAGGAGAGGAGAGGAGAGGAGAGGAGAGGGAGAGGGAGAGGGAGAGGAAGAGCAGAGCAGAGCAGAGCAGAGCAGAGCAGAGCAGAGAAGAGAAGAGAAGAGAAGAGAAGAGAAGAGAAGAGAAGAGAAGAGAAGAGAAGAGAAGAGAAGTCTTGATCCTCTCCCTATCACCACCCCGAACTTCGCGGAGGGGGACAGAAGGGCCAGGAGGCAGCGCCCCGTTCTCGGAAGGGCCGGCAGCTTCCGAGCTCAGCCAAAGTGCCTCGCTCCGGTGCGCTTTCGGGCGCCGCTCCAGCCACTTCGCGAAGGGGGGAAAACCTTCGGGCGCCTTGCCCCCTTCTCGGGAGGAACTACGAGGAAGGCGAGAGTGCTTCTGGGCATGTACTGATTGGCCTCAGTGCCTCAGGCGACTCCTTTCCCGGCGCGTCCCCAGCCAGGGTTTGCGGGAGAGGCTTTCTGTACAGGATTCATACCTACGCGGCTCTCCCTTTCCCGTTTCCCCATCCGAGCTGGCTTTAATTTCGGGACGCGACTTGAGGGATGGCGATCGTTTCGGCACCGATGACGATGCCCGAAGCGAAGTCTCCTTTGCTTCCCCGCTGTGCCGAGCTTCCCGCGTCCCAAACCCCCAAGTCAGGGTCCCTTGTCTGAGTCCCGCAAGGGTTACCAGGCAGAGACGCAAAGTCCCCCAGAATTCTTCCTGTGCGCTGAATCTTGTGCAAAAAGTGGAGCGGAGGAGGGCAGGGAGAAAACAAACAAAACAAAACAAAACAAAACAAAACAAAACAAAACAAAACAAAACAAAACAAAACAAAACAAAACAAAACAAAACAAAACAAAACAATGGCCAGTTATTGAAAACGACCATCCTGGCAATACTTGAATGTCTGTTCTCCAGCTGATTTCATTTGTCAGTGCAAAAACCCAGGTCAAGGCTGAGGGTGGGGGGGGGGAAAGGCCACTGAAAGCAAGCTGATGGGATGGGGGGGGGAAGAGATGCATAAGGAGGGGGTGAAAAAGTGAAGATTCGGCCAAGACAAGGATATACAGTAGGTGAAAAAAGAAAGAAAGTGGGACTTCAAAGGCCTCCTCCTGACTTGTGTGATCTCTGGGGACACCCCTGGCTTAGAGAATGGAAGAGGGCCTCTTGATGCCACATGATGGAGCCATGGGGGGGGGGAGAGAAGGGGTGCCACCAGACAGGTGCTGGAAACCGAAGCTCATGGGACCTGATGGGGCGGGTGGGCAACTATGACTTCTTTACGACCTGTGGACTTCAACTCCCAGAATTCCTGAGCCAGCATGTTGGGCATCAACTCTTCCAAATCCCCCATCAGCAAAGGGGGGGGGGCAGTGAAAAGGTAGACCAGTCTGGCCACTGGATGAGGGACAGCAGACTCTAATTCTCCTTGCTTTCAGGTGGGAAGTAGAGGGGTGCATGCCCCACACTGGCTAAAATCATTTGGATTTCAACAATTGTAACTTTGTCGGGGAATACATGTCTGGTATAGTTTGCTTTCCACCCCCATTTTGCTTTCTCATTTTAATGTGATTGTGAACTTCCAGTCAAAAATCATATAAACAACTGTGTCATCTCCTCTCCTTCTCTCCTCTCCCCCTCCCCTCCCCTCCCCTCCTCTCCTCTCTTCTCCCATTCTATCCCATCCCATCCAAAGTCATCAGTGTGTGAATTCTAGCATTTTGGAAGCTTCTTGTTTCCAGTTACCAAAACAGAGCCAAAGCCAACCTGGGAAATAGCAGCTGCCCAACCCCGTCTCTGGAGAAGAGAGCCAACTGCAAGGCTGCACCGTCCTTGCACGGGGAGTTCTGTTGTTTTGTTTCCACGGTCTCTGAGGCAGTACATTCTCCTCCATAAGTGCCTCTACCACAAGCGGTTATTTTTAGGGTGCTGTAAAACAAACGGTTTGTTGGTTTGTTGGTTTGTTGGTTGCAATGGAGTTTGTTTGTTGCAGTGGAACTCTTCCTTGGTTGATATAGCCCTTATGGCAACTGACTGAGACAAATATTACAGCTGCATAAATGTTTGCCATCAAAGCATCAGTAACAGGACAGAAAGGCCCTGGATATTTTCCCCAGATGTTGCACTCTGAGACATTCCTATTGATATTAACGAAACAGCTTTCCTCTGAATTTTGCAGGTACAGAATGATCCTACAGCTATTAGTGTAGCAGGAAGTCCCACTAATTTTATTTTATTGGAATTGATTCCATAATGATTGCATTCTCAGGAAGAAAAACCTTCGTTTTTTGATACTAATTCCCAATTTCTATTTGTCAGCCCCCCAAAATGTACAGAAAGCTCAAGGAATAATTATTCTGTTCCCTGGTTCTAACTAAAGAAGCAATTAAATGATCCAGTAACATTTTAAACTTATTTGGAATTTGTTTGTGGAGTCAGATGTCCAGTGATGTTATTTTTCATGCATTGCAGTATTACATTTCATTGCTGGGACTGGCTTTTCCAAGCTCTGAAGCAATGCAAAATGTCTGCCATGTTTTCTTCCCCTAGAATGATGTCAAGAACATTTTCCCCCCTGAATTCTGACAAGTCAAGAAAATTGCAATGGATTTGAAAAGAAGACTATTCCCACGAGAAAAGCAAGTAAAGACTTAAAAAATGTATAAGGAGAGATGTCACAGTAAGGATTTTTAAAGTGAAATTTCCCATAGTGTGCAATTGATTAGAATAAGTAGGTTTGGGGGGGGTTAATGATAATTGTGTATAAATGCACTGGCACACCTAGAAGCAAGTAATTTCTATCTTTTTTAATCTGTAATGCTTTTTTAAAAAAAATGGTAGAGAGAAATTTCTATATCCTGTGTTTCCCCCCCACCCCAACCTACGAATAAATGGCTTCTCATTTGTTACATTCTCAGAGGCAGAAGGAAAGGTGTAATTATTCTGCTGCCTTTATCTATAGCTCAGTTTAATGAGAAAGTTGTTGAACCTTGCCCCTCCAGCATTTTGCAGAGGTCTCACTCATAGTTATGACCATTCCTGACCCTTTCAAAAATAGGCAAATAAAGGTAAGGCTCAGGATACGGTAATGAGTTAATTAAAACAAGAAATTCCTTATAAAAATTGCAATGTAGAAACAATTGAACTGAAGCTAAAATCAAGAGGGATCACCTGTTGTCATCAGTTTAAAGAGCGTTTTTTAACGTCTTCCTAAAGCTAAAGGTTTCCCTGTCCAATCATGTCTGACTCTTGGGCATGGTGCTCATCTCCGTTTCTTCTTGTCCGAGGGAGCCAGCGTTGTCCAAAGACAATTTCCGTGGTCGTGTGGCCAATATGGCTCTATGCCAAAGGCGCACGGAACGCTGTTACCTTCCCACCAAAGTGGTACCTGTTTATCTACTTGCGTTCAGATGCTTCCAAACTGCTAGGTGGGCAGGAGCTGGAGCAAGTGACGGGAGCTCACCCACTTGTGCAGAGCTCAGGTCTCAACCCCCAGGCTGTCAACTCTCCAGCTGACAAGCTCAACATCTTTAACCTCCAAGTCTTACTTCATTTGAGTAAATGAATGCATCCAATATCCCTTAGCCTGAAGAGACCGCCCCTAGCATTAATCCTCAGAGCCCTCCAGAATAGTTGCCCAATTGGCAGCACCATCCAATTGGCCTCTTGGTGTGTTGATGCTGCTGCCACAATACCTACTGTACCTGTATTCCTTGACTTGCAACCATTCATTTAGTGACCATTCAAAGTTACAACGGCACGGGAAAAGGGACTTTTGACTTTTTTTTCCAACTCACATCTGTTAAAGCATCCCTCTGGTCACATGATCAAAATTTGGACGCTTGGCAACTGACTCATATTTATGATGGTTGCAGTGTCCTGGGGTCGTGTGATCCCCTTTTGCAACCTTCTGACAAGCAAAGTCAATGGGGGAGCCAGATTCACTTAACAACCATGTCCCTAACTTAACAACTGCATTATTTCACTTAACAACTCTGGCAAGAAATGGGGCAAAATTCTCTTAACAACTGTCCTGCGTAGTAACAGAAATTTTGGGCTCAGTTGTGGTCCTGGGTGAAGGACTACTGTATTTCTTATAATAATAATAATAATAATAAAGTTGGAAGGGACCTTGGAAGTCATCTAGTCCAACCCCCTGCTTGGGCAGGAAACCCTATACCATTTCAGACAAATGGCTGTCCAGTCTCTTCTTAAAAACTTCCAGTGTTGGAGCATTCAGAGCTTCTGGAGGCAGGTTGTTCCACTGGTTAGTTGTTCTAACTGTCAGGAAGTTTCTCCTTAGTTCTAGGTTGCTTCTCTCCTTGACTAGTTTCCATCCATTGCTTCTTGTCCTGCCTTCAGGCGCTTTGGAGAATAGCTTGACTTTGTCTTCTTTGGGGCAGCCCCTGAGATATTGGAACACTGCTATCATGTCACCCCTCACCCTTCTCTTCATTAAACTACACATACCCAATTCCAGCATCCGTTCCTTATATGTTTTAGCCCCCAGTCCCCTAATCATCTTTGTTGCTCTTCTCTGTACTCTTTCTAGAGTCTCAACATCTTTTTTACATCATGGTGACCAAAACTGGATGCAGTATTCCAGGTGTGGCCTTACCAAGGCATTGTAAAGTGGTATTAACACTTCACGTGATCTGGATTCTGTCCCTCTGTTGATGCAGCCTAGCACTGTGTTGGCTTTTTTGGCAGCTGCAGCCCAAGGCCGGCTCCTATTGAAGTGATTGTCCACTAGGACTCCGAGATGCCTCTCGCAGTTGCTGCTATTGAGCAAGGTGCCCCCTATAATATACCTGTACATTTGGTTTTTCTTCCACTTTTCTCCCTTCTTTTGCCTGCTTGACCTCTTTGGTGGATTTCACTTGCTGCTTCCCTGTCTGCCCACAGTGAGAATAAATGTGGTTTGAAGCCCAACTAAAGGTACCTCATATTCCCTTGGGGAAAAAGCAGATTAGGGTAATAGCATAGATACATTGATTACTTGAAACTATTCGCCTCCAAAAAAATACTTAGCCGTTACTTTTGTACCTGCAGCTTGTACTTTGATCATAAATCAAGCCTGCCTTTGATTGTGCAGTGCCTGAACTCATATCTGACTTTTAGACTGAGCAATGAGCACCCTCAGTAAGAAACATCACATTTCCCAAGGATCCCCTGTTCTGCAAATACTTGCAGCTCAAGTATTTCCGAGGGAAAGTTCTCATTCCTTGAGCTTGGTTCGGTCAGGAACTGATCCTTATATAGAGTCTTCCTTTAAAAGGTCTCCCTTCCCAGTGCGTGCATATGAAAAAGTTTGGGTCTCTGGTACTTAAGAGAAGGTTCTGGAATGTTAGATTGCAAATTTTAGACTTCTGTGCAAAAACTATCCTGCTATCCTGCATTACCGTTTCCCTTTAAAGAGGTTTTCCCTAAGGTTTGGTTTGCAATTTCCATCCTACTTTCTGGAGCAACATTCCTTTGGGACTGCCCAATCAGCCAGTTGGATTATTTTCCTTACAGCTGAGGTCAAGGATGGTGACTCAAGATAATCCCTTCTTTGTTATGATAACTGTCACCAACTGATTTCTTTTCAATTTAAGGTGGAAGATCTTTGTTCTGCCAGAGGTTGAAGTTATTATGTCATTAGTTGCTGCTTTTCCTTGCCAGCATTATCTTTTATTTTAACATTGGCTTTACATTTTACTGTTTTTGGATACTTTACTTTTACTTTTTTTGGATACTTTCTTATGGAAAGGACTCATTGAGAAATGAATTTTGAAAGCTGCATAGGATGTCATCAAAAAAAGGTAACCGTACAAAACTGTGTTGTGGTTCAGTCACTAAGTCATCTCCAACTCTTTGTGACCCCCATAGACCATAGCACACAAGGCTCCCTCGCCCCCCCCATCCTCCACTGTCTCCCAGACTTTGCCCAAATTCAAGTTCCTTGCATGGATGATACTGTCTAACCATCTCTTCCTCTGTCATCCTCTTCTCCTCCTGCCTTCCATCTTTCGCAACATCATCAGGGTCTTTTCCAAGGAATCCTCTCTTCTCCTTAGGTGGCCAAAGTATTTGAGCCTCAACTTCAATATTTGTCCTTCCAAAGAACAGTCAGGATTGATTTCCTTTAGGATTGGCTGATTGGATCTCCTTGCAATCCAAGGGATTCTCAGGAGCCCATAATGATGTTGACATATCTAATAGCAGTAGCAATACCCAGTCAGGATCAAACTCCTGGCAGTGGGCAGAGTTAGCCTCCAATATTGCATTCTAACCACTGCACTAACTATTAAATCAATGGGGCTTTCTTCCATATAAGTAGATGTTGCAGCTGTAATTCGTTTCCCCATCACCAGATTTCTAATTTAGTCTGTTTATGCTTCAACTTGTAAGTTCCTGAAATTAGCACACACAGATTTTTCAGTCTGCACATTCCCTAATAGAGTAATATTAGAGTTATAGTAAAGTAATAATAATGAGGATTCATGCCCCTGAAGCTACAGTGAGGAAAATAAAATGCTTTGGAAAAATATGGCACTATGAAAAAAAAATGCATAGGTACCCACAAACCTTCCATACTGGGGAAAAAAGTTAATAAATGGCCAGGAGTTTTTCTTTTTGGTGCAAATAATTTCACCTGCTAGGTGGAGTCAGCTCTCCTTTTACCAACTTCGGGGGTGGGGGGGGTGAAGTCATGTATGAATAATCGTTAATCTTTGTGCTGAGGGTCTGATTCCTGATTGGTTCGGCATCTGTTCGGTCTGTGTCTCTTAAAGAAAAGCACCAGTGTTTTCCCAGAGCAATTTTAAATTGGTTTCAATGAGCTTAGTAATTAACTTCAATTATCTGCCATTATCTTATGATGCCAAGGAAGATGCCAGCGGTGCCTGTCAGTAGAGGTTCAATGGGCCTCTTACAAAATCACTGGGAGGAACCCCAAATTCTTTCCATCCCAAGCCAGAAGCAGTATTTCTAGGAGCTTGTTGCATGGCATAAGATTTTGCAATGGGTGGTGCCATTAAAGACCAAATCAGGAGAAGAGAACTTCTCACTTGTTTCTCTGAAAAATCAGATGTGGATACCAGCAGATCTTTTTTTTTTTTAATGAGGCTGGGCAAGACCAAGATAGCAATAGTACTTAGACTTATATACCACTTCATAGTGCCCTCTCCAAATGATTTTACAGAATCAGCCCATTGCCCCCAAAAGTCTGGGTCCTCATTTTACCAACCTCGGAAGGATGGAAAGCTGAGTCAACCTTGAGCTGGTCAAGATTGAACTCTTATACATGTCTAGGTCCATCTTTGTCCACAGTGTTGTGGATTTTTTTTAAAAAGGGAAAGCTTGACAATAGCCTTCTATCTCTCAAATGCTTTTTTATTTGTTTTGATTTCTTTTCAGATTTTATTACTATTATTAATAATATGTAACAATAAGGTAACACTCATTGTATTAATATTTCATCATGCAGATTAGTACTTTAGTGTCATTGTTTTTCAGGCTTAAACTGCTTATTACATATTGAAATATACTGAGACACTCAAGATATTGGAATGTGTGATAGACTTAATCTTTTATCATGTAATTCTGTGTGTCTCTTAAGTATTAAGTTGCAGTCACATTATACATCAACACAATTACTGAATTAACCCATTTTCTGAGTTCGTACAGGACACTAAAATCCACAACCTTAAGAACACTTGGCCTTGTGACTTTTGCTAAGCCACTAAAAATGTGGAGGGGAAAAGCTAATAGGTTTAATATAAATACAGCCACTCTGGGCCCTTCTGCACTATTGAAGTATCTTATCCAACATCCTCTACTGCAGGGGTGCCCAACCTTGGCAACTTTAAGACCTGTGGACTTCAATTCCCAGAATTCCCCAGTCAGCCATGCTGGCTGGGGAATTCTGGGAGTTGAAGTCCACAGGTCTTAAAGTTGCCAAGGCTGGGCACCCCTGCTCTACTGTGTCTATTCCAAATCACTGCTAAAAGTTATTGTCAGTCTTTAAAGGCCCAATTATTGACCTTCTCCCGTTTTAGCATATCACCATCCAGCAGAACAAACAGGATAAGTGTAGAGGGACTGAGTAGAACAAGTTTTTGGTGCTCCATAACTGGAGTTTTTTAAGAAGAGATTGGACAGCCATTTGTCGGAAATGGTAGAGGGCACGTGTCATGTGATGTATCATGACGTATCGCAATGTTTTTTTGCCTCTGCGGAGCCAGGGTAGCATGGCCTGTGTGTGACACATCCAGCCCATGGGCCGCCAGTTTGACACCCTTGGTACAGGGTCTCCTACTTGAGCAGGGGGTTGGATTACCATTAGAAGACCTCCAAGGTCCCTTCCAACTCTGTTAGTCTGTATTATGTAACTCTGCCAAGCTTTTCCGAGTTAGTTTACCCTACCTCCCACACTACCTGTTGACATCTTCAGAGTTAATGTATACATAGGAAGATAATCTGGGCAGAAAAATCTCCAAAAAGAAATTAAATCACCTTGTCCTGATTGCACAACCATCTAGGCCCTGTAAAGCTGAAGAAGTGAAATGGATTGTCTGTTGGGCAACCAGGTCTTTTAGTTCAGGAAGAGGAAGAGGATGTGGAACTCTTTTTACTTATGGTTAGGTTAGGGAGGTTATATGTCTGGCCCTTTTTTTTGTAGGCTGCTACAAATATAGAATGGTCTCAACATTTGAGAGGGACGTGGTGGCTCAGTGGGTTAGGACGCTGAGCTTGTCAATCAGAAGGTCGGCAGTTTGGCGGGTCAAATCCCGAGTGCCGCATAACAGAGTGAGCGCCTCTTACTCGTCCCAGCTTTTGCCAACCTAGCAGTTCGAAAGCACATAAAAATGCAAGTAGAAAAATAGGGACCACTCCGGTGGGAAGGTAACAGCGTTCCATGCGCCTTTGGCATCTAGTCATGCCGGCCACATGACCACAGAGACATCCTCGGACAAGCGCTGGCTTTTCGGCTTTGAAACGGAGATGAGCACCGGCCCCTAGAGTCGGAAACAACTAGCACGCATGTGCGGGGGAACCTTTACCTTTACCTTTACAACATTTGAGAAACTAAATCAGTACATGATTAAAAGTGATAAATAAGGACAAGCACCATTTTAATCCCCCCACAAGAACCTGGGAATAAAAATCTATTCTCCTTTCCTCAACTTTGTTGAAGAAGCTGGTTTTCAAAAACGGAGTGGGAGGTGAGGAACTTAGTGAACCAAGGAGCAATGGAGAGGATAAAGGCAGGGAGACAAATGTCCAAGGTGGAAGTCACTTAGTGACCAGAAGGAAAGTTGTAAGCCCCCTCCCCTCCCACCATTCACAAAATACATTTCTAGTTACACCTACAGCAGGTCGGCTGGTTTTGCCTGGCTGGTAACGGGCTTTACAATCTACTATCCTTGCATTGCGCCCAAGGAGGAACAGTTTCCCCCTACTTTCCAAGTGGCAAAACTAATGATATCTTTAGCCTGTCTCACTCATGGGCTGAGAATGAGAGGAAGCCAGAAAATGGGATTGTCAGATTGTGATTTGTTTATGTATTCAATTTCTATAGCCACCCACCTCAGTCAATGGCTCTGGGCAGCTTACAGTTCAAAAAATACATTACAATTAAAAAGACTAAAAAACAATTTAGTACAATAGAAACAGTACAAACACTAGAAACATCCAGATTAAATATACATAGGAGCGAGATATTTGGGTAGTTATCAATAAAGGCAACAATGCTACCATTGTAAAAACATGACCTACGTCTTTACGTGGCTGTTTAAATATCATGCGTACAAAGTAACATGAGTAGTCTTGCTACTAGGGGATTGTCAGTTTATAGCTGGAATGAACTCATTAGTTAAATTGTCGTAAACGTAATGCTTATGGCCTCTCAGAATGTTTACCATTATTATTTTATTTTACATTAAGAACTACCATGGTTAATGTAGTCTTCCCCAACCTGGCATTTCCCAGATATTTGGGAATGCAATTCCCATCATTCCCATTCTAGCTAGGAATTTGTGGGCGTGCTAGCAGCTATCCTGACATCTAGACTGCCAGCTTGGAGATGCTCACTCATCCATAAATCTCATATGAACCTTTGCTATTTCCCAGACAATTTGTCATATAAGAGTTCTGTGATAAAACTTGTGTGCGTGTTTGTGCGTGTGCACACTAGCTTTTTCAAAGGTCTGGTTTTGCTGCAGGAGCCAATATCACTCATTCTGAAAATTAGCACGTAGTTTGCCAATGGCTATCTGTACAGTCTATTACTTTTGAATCTGGTCTGTTGTATCTGGGCTATTTTGCTGTCTTTCAAAGTCTATGATTGCTTCCTTGGTTCCCTATGTATTTTTTTTACATGTTTATCCAATTCTTCCTCCAAGGAACTCAAAATAACTTGTCACCTGCATTCTCCCACCCAATGATAATCTTACAATAATCTATCAAGGAGACTAGGTCCAGAGAGAATGACTGGAGCAAAATGATTCAATAGGAATCTCATCTTTCTAGCACAGGGGTAGGCAACCTTGGCTCTTTTATGACTCGTGGACTTCAACTCCCAGAATTCCTGAGCCAGCATGAGGGAACTATGGCCCCCTCATGACTCGTGGACTTCAACTCCCAGAATTCCTGAGCCAGCATGGCTCAGATTGGAAACCTCTCCCTTTCCCCTCAGCGTGGCTGGCTCAGGAATTCTGGGAGTTGAAGTCCACGAGTCATAAAAGAGCCAAGGTTGCCTACCCCTGTTCTAGCCTAATGGTTGCAGTAATGCCGCGATCATTGGCCCACTGGGCAAATATTCAGAGTGCTCAAAAGGCCCAAACATAGTTTCTTTTAAGACAATATTTGACTGTGATGCCTTTTTTGCACGGCTCTCTCTTTACCCTGCTATAGAAACCCTTTATGTAAATGATTTGGCCAGCTGCTAAAAGTTGGAGACAAAAATAGAGGGTAAGAGAGTGGTGGAAATCAAGGAGAGAGAGAGAGAGAGAGAGAGAGAGAGAGAGAGAGAGAGAGAGAGAGAGAGAGAGAGAGAGAGAGAGAGAGAGAGAGAGACGGAGGAGTGGAGGAAGGGGAAGAGACTATCATCAGCATTAATGAGGAGATACAGACTAGAAAGTGAAGCACCAAAAAGTGTCTGTGGGAACCCCCAGAAGACAGATACAGATTCCCCAGGACTTCTTCAACCATATGTCACCCTGGTTCTCTTCTGCAGCCAATGGAATCGTTTGTTGAGAAAAGAGGCAAAGTTTGCTTTTGCAACAAGTGTTTTCCGAATGACAAGCAAAATGAAACCTGGAGTAATGCCCTTGATTACTATAGTATGATGCCTCGATCATCAATTTTCTGGCTGAATAGTCTACAATGTCACCTATTTCCATTGGGCACCTACTCCATAATCAATCTCAGGCAGTAATACTCAAACCCTATGTTGTTGTGTTCAGTCGCTGTGTCTGACACCCCCCTCATGACCCCATGGACCATAGCAAGTCAGCCCCCCTTGTCCCCCACTGCCTCCTGGAGTTTGCCCACATTCATGTTCATTGTATCAATGATTCTATCTAACCATCTCATCTTCTGCCGTCCCCCTTACCTTTTGCCTCTAATCTTTCCCAATATCGGGATCTTTTCCAGAGAGTCCTGTCTTCTGATTAGATGGTTGAAATATCAGAGCTTCAGGATCTGTCCTTCCAAAGAACAGTATGGATTGATTTTCTTTAGGATTGACTGATCTGATCTTCTTGCAGGCCAAGGGACTCTCAAGAGTCACCTTCAGCACCACAATTCAAAAGCATCAGTTCTTTGGCGCTCAGCCTTCCTTATGGTCCAACTCTCACAACCATGTCTTACTCCTGGGGAAACCATAGCTTTGACTATATGGACCTTTGTTGGCAAGGTGATGTCTCTGATTTTTTTATATGCTGTCCATGTTTGTCATAGCTTTCCTCCCAAGGAGCAAGCAGGTACTTTCATGGCTGCAGTTGCCATGCACAGGGATCTTGCAGCCCAAGAAAACAAAATCTGTCACTGCTTCCATATCTTCCCCTTCTATTTGCCAGGAAGATTCAAGTTCTATGCCAGTGCATAACTAATATGCTGTAACAGAATAGTATGTACACCTTAACAAAGATGACAAGGTACAAGTGTGTGTGTGTGTGTGTGTGTGTGTGTGTGTGTGTGTGTGTGTGTGCACGGGTGTGTATCCAGACATGTAAATATATACAGCCAAAAATCTGCAACTAAAAGCTTTCAAATTATGTCCTTGAATAATGGAATAGGCCCTAATATATGACTACTCAGAACCATTGAGCTGAATAGGACTTATTGTCAGCCTTAATATTTGTGGTCAGGCCTTTGGAATAGGCCAGGGTTAGGCAACCTTGGCTCTTTTATGACTCGTGGACTTCAACTCCCAGAATTCCTGAGCCAGCCACGCTGAGGGGAAAGGGAGAGGTTTCCAAGCTGAGCCATGCTGGCTCAGGAATTCTGGGAGTTGAAGCCCATGAGTCATAAAAGAGCCAAGGTTGCCTACCCCTGGGATGGGCAATAGGGCAATTACCATGGTCCCACATATGTAAGAGATCCTATTGAAAGAGAGCTTCAGTGTTTGGTTCTATGCATTTTATTCAAGGCGGGAAAAGTAATCAGTTAAAATATAATCCAAAAAGTATTTCTTTATTTGGGTTTTCTTCACATGGTTCATTTGACTGGAGAATTGATTTCAGCAAGGAAAAGAATACAGGGGCATTGGATGTATTTACAACATTCGCTGGTAATGAAAAGTGCAAATGAATATTCTGCCTCTTGATTTCTTAAGGCCCTCTAGGACTAGCCCTGTTGAGACTGGCTACCAAAGCTTCCACATCATCCCATCTATTAGCAAATTCATTTGATTATCTTACCAATAACAAAGTGGGGTCATTGAAACACAAGACAGTTCCAAAGTTGGAAATACTATAGTAATGAGGGAGACATAGGTAGAATATACAGCCTAGATAGGAAATACTGTAGAAATTAAGCAGGAGAAAAACATATCAGTTCCTGCCAATGCAATTAATTCTTTGTTGCTTATACATTCCTCTATAAACTAAAACAATGCTTATATTGGCACATTATTAGGTAAAGCATCCAGAAATCAAACTGACTACATTATTGGTACTAGATGGTGGAAGAGCCCAGTTATATCCACAAAGACATGGTCAGGATCTGATTGTGCAATAGATCACAATCTGCTCATGTACAACTTCCCCATGTCAATCCAAAGTGGAAGAACAAAGTCAACCGGTTTCCACAATATAAGCACATACCCATCATTTTCAAGGAATACATCAGGAATCACTTTGAAGTCCTGGGTCTCATGGATATGGGACCAGAGGAACTGTCTAAAGTAACCAAAGAAATTATTAAAGCTGAATAGAAAGACAGGCTGCCAAAAACCAAGAAACAGAATAAAACAAACAATGTCAGGGCAGATGGTGGAAATTGCTTAGGAGCTAAAGCCAAGAAAGATCTCAGAAAGGGACATTAGAACTTCAGAGAGCTATTAAAAAAGACAAAAACAATATTATAAAGATATCTGAAAATACTCTGAAGGTAGGAATAAACACAGAAAAACAAGGAAAGTCATTCAAAAGATCTGCAAACTCAGAAGGCATGTTAAATTATGAGAGTGGGTAGCAACTCTCATAATTCAAAGAAAGTTAAACAAAGGTGAAAGGAGTAAAAGAGAGACACCAACATCCAAAATAATTTAGAAAACATCTACAAGAACTTGTAGTTTTGGAAGATGATCAGTATTTTCGTCATTACCAAATGGGAGGGCTATGGGAATTGATGGAAAATCTATAGAAAGATGGCAAAAGCAACAGAATAAGAGTCAGTCATGTTTTATCCAGACTAGGCCTGCAAACTTGAAGAATGACACAATGGGCAACAGATTGGAAGAAATCGGTCTGCATATCAATACCAAGGAAAGGTCACTTGACACATTGTGAAAACATTTGTACAATCCCTTTAATTTCACATGCCCTCTATCAGTTTAAAACTTATAACTTTTCCATAGAAAACAACCACATAAAATCATTTGAAATTAGTTCTCAACCCTTCCTTGACATTCATTCTCCCAATAAAATTATTATTATTATAGATGCTCTGTGAAAAAGCTCTGGTGTTGCTGCTTTAGTAATTGCCATCAGGAAGAGGATTTCTATCTAGGGAGTCCATTCCAGAGAGGTAAAATGAAGATTGAAAAATGTCTTGACTTGTCTTTTGTCTGCTTTCCCTGAACATCACATACAGTATGCAAAAAAGGATCCTTAACAGGATAAGAACACTGACCAGATTGATTCTACTTGGTCTTGAAGCCAGGTCAAAACCAGCATTTTCAAATGGGCTTGGAAGCCTATCAGAAACAGTGCAGCATTGTTTGTGGTGGGTCTCATCCACAAAAGGACAACTGCATTTTGCACCAATTGTAGATTCCAGTTCATCAGAAAGAAACAAAAGAAAAAGAATAGCTGAATCCCCTCATAAAACCCAAGTTAAAAGTTTGTTTTCAGTGTTAACTGTTTATAATTATGTCCGACGGCATGCAATCAGCTGGGACCGAAAGCTCGCAGAAATAAAAGAGCTTAAAACCTGTTTACGGAATTGCAGCAAAGTTAAGCAAGATTCTTTAACTAGATTTATTGAAAGGAAAGAGGGATTACGTTACAAAGATATTGGCAGCTGGATACACTTTGGTTCTCAATTTATCTGCAGAGGTCAATGGCAGACCAGAGAGTGAACTGTTTTTGGCAAAGAACTAATCCTCCAACTTCAGATCACACACCAGCTGCTCTGAGATAAAGCCTACGCCAGGGGTCTTCAAACTTGGCCCTTTTATGACTTGTGGGCTTCAACTCCCAGAATTCCTCAGCCAGGCACATGTGCCTGGCTGAGGAATTCTGGAAGTTGAAGCCCACAAGTTATAAAAGGGCCAAGTTTGAAGACCCCTGGCCTAGATCCAACACAGGCCTGGTGGATCAAGTCCATATTCACCTGAGTGGCTTATGGTGGCCACGCATTCCTGAATTTTGCCAGAACCCTATTAAAAGGCATGGAGACTGACGTCCCATTACACCAGGTGCTAAGGTGACCTATGTCCCATCCTTGCAATAAGATCCAAGAGCTCAGGAAGCAACCCTACCATGCAGAGCAGTAGGAGGTGCATGGGCAGGATTCTTAACTTCTTTGTGTGGCCTGTTTTCACCCATGGGCATAACACCTCTGACAGTCATGCCCCCAAATTAGCAGGCTCCCAGATTCTGATATTATGGTATGCAGACGATGCAGTCCTTATTTCTTGTTCTTCCGTGGGACTCAAAAAAAGCAACAAATGCTACGCTCAATATGTTACAAGGAACCAATGAATCCCTGCGGATTTTACTTCGCTAGTCCTTGCTGACTACAGGGGGTGGTGCTCATCTCCCTTTCGAGGCCATTGAGCCAGCGCTGCCCAGAGACCTTTCCGTGGTCACATAGCCAGTATGACCTCAGGGAGTGCTGTTATCTTCCCACCAAAGTGGTACCTATTTATCTACTTGCATTTGCATGCTTTTGAACTGCTAGGTTGGCAGGAGCTGGGCCAAGGACCAGAACTCACTGTGTCACTTTGTGCTCAGGTCTCAAACCTGGGCTGCTGGCCTTTCAGCTGACAAGCCCAGTGTCTTAACCGCTCAGCCACCCGTGCCACCCTATAAGGAAATACACTGGTGCTAAATTTCTAAAAATCTAAAGTTTATGGTCTTTTCCAAAAGACTGAAATTCCAAGGTGAAACATTGGGGCGGTGAGGGGGGGGGGGGAAATCCAGTTAAATATATTCACATCTTCAAATTTCCAGGAGTGCTTTTTCCACTCCAAAGTAACATTGAGGGCCCATCATGATGATGTGTTAAAGATCTGTAAAATACCATCAAACAGTTCTGCCTTACTAAAGGAGGCTAATCAATGCTGCCTGCTTTTAAATTGTTTCAAGCTAAAGCCTTAACCCTTTGATGTGCTCCAAACTAAATTTCCAAGATCTGTACTTGGCACGCAAAGGAGTTACCAATGTTCCCAGGAATTTGAAGATATGCACTGTTCAGTTGGGTTCCCCTCTATGTTAAAAACAAGGATGCCTAAAATTGAGGTTAGGGCATAGAGGTTGATGTTAACCTAAATCACCACTCCCAGTCATGATGACTAATGATTGCCCCTTAGCTGGAGCAACATCATAGAACAAAAACTAAGGACTTGTGAATCGTCATGAGAACTTCTACAAACCTTGGGCTATGACCATGCCAAACACCCACTTCTTCAAAGATTTAACAACACCAAATTTTAGGCAGCAGTAAATCGCTTGTCACAAAGAAATGGGATTTGGGTGACAAAGGCTTTTGGGAAACAGCCAATTATCCCTCCTTACTGACATTCCCAAATTTAAGAAGGCTTTCTTCAGAGCAAGGTGCAATATTTTGCCTTCAGGAATCCCACAGGGAAGATATTCTAAATCCCTTTTGAGAAACATGTTTGCCAACGTGGAACTGGAGATGTTGAAACAATCCAAAACCTATTATTTTACTTCTTCATTATAGGGTTATTCATAATGCCTACGCTCCACCTCGTTTACATCAGTACCCTGGGTGATCTGACTATTATTGTCCATGTCCATTCCTTTTTTTCAGAGTGTACATTGTTCATCTCAGACCATAACTTATTTATTTACTTTTATTACATTTATTATGGCCACTCACAGTCTACTGGAGTGAGTAGCCATGTTAAATTTAATGAAATAGACACAAACAAACGAATAAGAATACTGTGTAGCAATTGTGAAAAACGGGCATCAAGATTTCTCACAGTTGTTTTTCAACTATTTTCAACTATTATGATTTCCTGCTATTTATTATTCTATTGTCATTATTATTATTGTTTGTTTGTTTGTTTATTTATTTATTTATTTATTTAGTTAGTTAGTTAGTTAGTTAGTTAGTTAGTTAGTTAGTTAGTTAGTCCGTTGTTTTCAACTGTAGCTTTGATTTCCAGCCTTTGGCTGTAATAAAGAGTCATTCATTCATTGTTCGTTGAGGCCTTCGTAGCCCTTAAGAGCAAGGCTCTTGGTTACCATCAAGGGGTTCTCAGAGGATTGCTGCCATTTTGCATGCCCTGCCTTCACTTTGTGCTTCAGACCAGGATATGGTCATCTGTGCCATTTGTACAAACCAGATCTGGCATTCATTAATAGCGGTCAAAGGTCTGGATCTCTGGCAATTGAGTTTTCTGAACTAATCTGGGCTGGAGAGAAAGAGGGCATCAAATCAACCGCCTTCTTTTCTCTAGCATGGCAAGTCCCGCACTTCCTCGCCCCTTGCATACTTGCATCCTGGTCACCACAATCAAACTGTGCCAGTATTGAGAACTTCGTCAGCGTCCCATATCATCCATGGTTCTGCCACGTTTCCTACTGTTCTTCCCATCAGTCCTCCTTCACAACATCCCAGCCTTTATCTGACTTTCCTTGCTTCTCCTTTTTCTATCCTGATGCCTGACTACAGTAGCCCCACTCTTCCACCCATGGGTTAGGCTTGACAGCAGCCACAACTAATCGGTGAATCTGCTCCGATAGAAACTAGGAGCCGCTTAGCACCTTGTGAAAAGATCCCGACTTCAGTGTGACATATCTCCAGATGCCATAGTAGGAAAAATATTTCGTTACAGACATTACAGTAGAAGAGATTCCAGTATGGTACAGGGAAGGAGATTACATCTAATATAATTCACATTCGTAACTCCCGTTCCTACCACAGCTGTTTCGTTCTGGCCTCGCCTTCTTCCAGCTTCTGTTCTGAAGTGCTAATGATGGGGCCTTCAAATCACTCCCACCCCGATCCAGTGGAGGGTACAGAGCTGCCCATCCTCATGAATCACCGATCGGATAATTCTTCTTCCCAATTGGAAAGCAAATTTATTTACCAGAAGAAGAATACATGTAGAGTGGCGGATAATTCTTATACTTTCACTAAACTGTTTGAAAATGAATTGCCTCCCATTTTATGCCGAAAATAAGAGCGTGTCCAAGCAATCTTATGCTTGGGGCTACTCGATTTGATGAACACAGTAATAATAAATGGGACTTGAACTTGCAAAATACTTGTAATCATATATTACAGTTCTAGAAGAATAGGTTTTCTAGAATTGGAAGGGACCTTGGAGGTCTTCTAGCCCAACCTCCTGCTCAGGCAGGAGACCCCATGCTATTTCAGACAAAGCGTTGTTCAATTTCTTCTTAAAAGCCTCCTGTGATAGAGCACCCACATCTTCTGAAAGGAAGCCATTCTACTGGTTAATTATAGTCGCTATTAGGAAATTTCTCCATAATTCTAGGTTGCTTCTCTCCTTGATTAGTTTCCATCCGTTGCTTCTTGTCCTGCCTTCTGGTGCTTCAGAGAATAGGTTAACCCCTCCCCCTCTTCTTTGTGTTGTTGTTGTTGTTGTTAGTTGCGAAGTCGTGTCTGACCCATCGCGACCCTATGGACAATGTTCCTCCAGGCCTTCCTGTCCTCTACCATCTTCTGGAGTCCAGTTAAGCTCACACCTACTGCTTCAGTGACTCCATCCAGCCACCTCATTCTCTGTCGTCCCCTTCTTCTATTGCCCTCAATCTTTCCCAGCATTAGGCTCTTCTCCAGTGAGTCCTTCCTCCTCATTAGGTGGCCAAAGTATTTGAGTTTTAGCTTCAGGATCTGGCCTTCTAAAGAGCAGTCAGGGTTGATCTCCTCTAGGACTGACCGGTTTGATCGCCGTGCAGTCCAAGGGACTCGCAGGAGTCTTCTCCAGCACCAGAGTTCAAAGGCCTCAATTCTTTTGCGCTCAGCCTTTCTTATGGTCCAACTTTCACTGCCATACATTGCAACTGGGAAGACCATAGCCTTGACTATACGCACTTTTGTTGACAGGGTGATGTCTCTGCTTTTTAGTGTGCTGTCTAGATTTGCCATGGCTTTCCTCCCTTCTTTGTGGCAGCCCCTCAAATACTGGAACGCTGTCTCCCCTAGTCCTTCTTTTCATTAAACTAGACATACTCAATTCCTGCAACTGTTCTTCACAGGGCTTTTTTTCTCATGGAACGCTCAGAATGGAGTTCCGCCACCTTTTTTGGATGGAACCTTGTAGGGTAGACATGTGTGAGTTCCGGCACCTTTTTCTTTTACAAAAAAAGCACTGGTTCTTCATATGTTTTAGCCTCCAGGCCCCTAATCATCCTCATTGCTCTTCTCTACATTCTTTCTAGAATCTCAACATCATTTTAATACTGTGGCAATCAGAACTGGATGCAATATTCCAATTTTTTTAGGATTGGTTCATTCTCTTTATTGGCTATTTCTGCTGGCGCATTGTTATTGGAAAGTTTCCCTAGATGCCTTGTTAGTTACTGGCAGCTTCTAGGAAGAAACTGGAATGAGTTTGGCATTATACGGGTTCTCTTCACTTCCTTAAGCAAAGACTGTTCCAATTTTTTTCTTTTAAGGAAAACTGTTTTTAACTGTATGTTTGTTTGTTTTTTAAAATAAGCTCATTCAAAGATGCTGGATAAGATGTAAAGATATATGATAATGTATGAAGAAATTCTGGCTTCAGTAATAATACATAACTTTATTCCCCAACCTTATGATGTCCAGATTTGTTGAACTTCAGCTCTCATGATTCCTATTTTGGTCATGGGATTATACCAGAAGAACAAGTTTGAAGAATATCAGATTGGAGAAAATAGAATTACGTAATTATGTGGTAAGGAATCTGGCATGGTCAAAGGTGTACAGGTAGTCCTCAGCTTACGACTACAATTGGGGCCAGAATTCAGTTGCTAAGCAAGGTGATTGTTAAGTCAGTCATGCCCAAATTTACAATCTTTTATTGCTACGGTTGTTAAGGGAATCACTGCAGTTGTTAAGGGAACCATGTGGCTGTTAAGCAAATTCAGCATCCCCACCCCACCCCCATTGACTATGCTTGCTGAAAGCTGGCTGAGAAGGTCCCAAATGCTGCCACCATTGTAAATACAAGCCAATTGCCAAGTGCCTGGATTTGTTTAGATGATCATGGTGATCCTGTGACGTTCATAAGTGTGAGGACCGGTCATAAGTCACATTTTTCAGTGCCTTTGTAACTTCAAATGGTGGCTAAACAAATGGTTGTTAAGTCAAGGGCTACCTGTAACATAATTTCTTTTACCGAGTTTGGCTGAACCTATTGTATGAACTGGCCATATTAATTTGAAACCATGGCCTATGAATTGGTTTATACGATAAAACCTGGTTTAAGTGAAGCATGGCTTATTAACATGGTGTGTGAACTTTGTAAGTGAAGCCTACCTCTTATGAATGGGGTAGCTTATCAGAAGGACCTACTGAATGGGTCTAATGCTAAACGAGGGCAGAGCAGAGGGGAAGAGCGTGGAGAGCATGGATTAAAAATAAAGGTCTAAAAAATCAGGACTGGATGCAGGAGTAGATCAGCAAGATAAATGGAATGGCAGGAGATAGATCTGAAAGAAAAGGCCGGCCACAACAATGAGTCGCGCATCATGAGCTCACCCAGCGAATCTTCATAATAATTGACAAGATAGGTGGGTAAAAAGGCCACATCCAATCTGAAAATGAGGCTGACAATAATAATTAAGATGTAGTATTTAGTCAGTTGATTCATTAGATTAATGTTATAGCATCGGTTTTATTGTTTTAAAAAAGCAACTTCACCCAGCCAGCAGATTAGAAAAATACATCTTTTTTTATTCAGATATGTGTTAAAAAAACACCCTTGCCAGATTCAAGCACAACCTTATTGACTTATTATGACTAATTTAGCCACTGTGAATCCAATTTTCTGGTCTCATACAACACCAGAAGCTAACTGCATTTGGCTGGCTCCCAAATTGTGCTAGGCTAAAACGTGAATGCCTGGTCGAGGACTCGTGCCTATATACGAGCAGTACGTCCACCTATTTTATTAAGCCTTAACTCCTATAGGCTGAATAGGCCACAGTGACTTGGTTTACTTATACCACGCTAAGCCAACATCAAACAATCCCCAGATACACGAGCTCAAGGACTAGAGGAAATATTCCCTATTTATGAGAAAGAGAGGAAACCTCCTCTTCTCATGTCTCCTCTGACACATCCTGCAATCAAAGCATGTTTTTTTTTCCAATTTACAATGATCAGCTTTTCACATGCAAATGAACCTATTCCTGGAATAGGTGAGGTGAAACTTGGAAGCAGTAGCTATACAGTAGCAAGCTAACCTTGCGTCTACCTGGGACAGCAGTGAGGAACACCCCGGGAAGTAGCTCCTCTTTACCCCCAAGAATCAGGGCTTCATCAGAAGGAGCAAGCTGAACCAGGCAGCCTTCTCCCCTGCGAGCCCTCCCTCAGCTAAATGGCAAAGTGGTGGAATGGCCCTGTTGATCTGTTGGATCGGGGGTGTCAAACTCGCAACGTCACGTGACGTGTCGCGACGTATCGCAACTTTTTTTTCCCATTGCTGGCAATGGGGTGGGCGCGGTTTCGCCATGACGCATCCGGCCCACGGGCCGGCATTTTGACACCCCTGTGTTGGATGAACCAACCTGGGATGTCCGATAGGATGTTAGAAATGGGCATTTAGAATAACAGAATAAGAGTTGGAAGGGACCTGGTGAGCCATCTAGTCCAACCCCTGGCCCACTAGGAGACCCTACACCCATTTCAGACAAGTGGCTGTCCAGTCTCTTCTTGAAAGCCTCCAGGGATGGAGCATTCACAACTTCTGGAGGCAGGTTGTTCCACTGGCTGATTGTTCTCACTGTCAGAAAATTTCTCCTTAGTTCAAGGTTGCTTCTCTCCTTGATCAGTTTCCATCCATTGTTCTTTGTCTGGTCTTCGGATGCCTTGGGAAATAGGTTGCCCCCCTTCGTCTCTCTGACAGCCTCTCAAATATTGGAAGACTGCTATCATGTCACCCCGTCCTTCTTTTCACTAGACTAGACATACCAAGTTCCTGCAACTGTTCTACATATGTTTTAGCCTCCAGGCCCCTAATTATCTTTGTTGCTCTTCGCTGCACTCTTTCTAGAGTCTCAATATCTTTTGTGTAGTGTGGTGACCAAAGCAGATGCAGTATTCTACATGTGACCTTACTAAGGCTTTATAGAGCCTTATTTAATTTCTTTGTTACATTAATTTATTAAATTCAATTAAAGGTAAAGGTAAAGGTTCCCCCGCACATGCGTGCTAGTCATTTCCAACTCTAGGGGCCGGTGCTCATCTCTGTTTCAAAGCCGAAGAGCCAGCGCTTGACCAAGGACGTCTCCGTGGTCATGTGTCCAGCATGACTAGACGCCAAAGGCGCACGGAACGCTGTTACCTTCCCACCGTAGTGGTCCCTATTTTTCTACTTGCCTTTTTTTTACGTGCTTTCAAACTGCTAGGTTGGCAGAAGCTGGGACGAGTAACAGGCGCTCACTCTGTTACACGGCACTCGGGATTCGACCCGCCAAACTGCCGACCTTCTGATCGACAAGCTCAGCATCCTAACCCACTGAGCCACTGCGCCCCTTAAAAATTCAATTAGATGCCCTTTATTGTGGCCAATGGTTCCAGCACCCAGGAAGGTCGAGAGACGTTCTAGTCAAGAGACGATCAGACTGGAGATGCTTGGATAAAAGACTGGTAACAAAGTGTAATTAAGAGGGTGCCATGGACCGCTGCCCTCTCTGCCCTCTTGTGGGTTTTTTTTTTCTCTTGCCTTGTTCTCATTGTCATCCCAATCTTCCTAATGTCATAGATGTGGAGGAGGGTAGAAAATAAAGCAGCAGAGAACGGGAGCAATGCTGCACAGAAACACAGTGACTAATGCTCCCAGTTGGCAAAAAAGGCAGTGTAATCAAAACACCTTCTTTCTTCTTTTTTTTTAAAGTTAGTCACTCTGCAAGCAGGAATCTAAACAGGCAGATGTGAAGGAGAAGCCAAGCTGCCTGAGCAGTCTCTTGTGCAACAGGCCCTCAGCGAGGAATGGCTTGGCTTCGTCTGCAATGTCTGTAGCCTTTAATTTGGGAAAAGGAGGAGCAGCATCCGGGGAGTGATGGCCGAAGGGCAAAGGGGTGGAGAGAGGGAAGGCTGACTGGGAGCTTTGGATTGGGGACAAGGAAAAAAAAATCTACTCCTTATAACAGAGGTGTCAAACTCAATTTCATTGAGGGCCGCATCAGCATTGCGGTTGCCCTCAGGGGTCCGGGTGGGTATGGCCTGGGTGGGCGTGGCCTACTGGGTGGGCGTGGCTAGAGTGCGTATGACCTACTGGGTGGGCATGGCCAACTCTGCATCGTTCACGTCAAGGGTGCCTATGGGGGCCTGGGCAGGAGTGGGACAGATCTGAGGGTCTCTGGCAGGAGGAGGGTCTCTGGGCCAGGGCCAAGGCAGTGGGGGCTGTTCCCTCACTGTTTCCAGGGTGGCTTCGCGGGCCACATGAAACCACTTCGCGGGCCGGATCTGACCCCCGGACCTTGTGTTTGACATGTCTGCCTTATAGGTTCAGTGAATATTTGGATTCCCCCCACCCCACCCCCTCTCTCTCTCTTTTCAGACAAGTGACTGTCTAGTCTCTTCTTAGAAACCTTGAGTGATGAAGCACCCACAAAGTCTGACCTGGTTAATTGTCCTCACTGTTAGGAAGTTTCTCCTTAATTCCAGGTTGCTTCTCTCCTTGATTAGTTTCCATCCATCATTTCTTGTCCTCCCTTCTGGTGCTTTGGAAAATAAGTTGACCCCCTCTTCTTTGTGGCAGCCCCTCAAAGAGCCTTGGTGGAGCAGTGGGCTAATGCCTCCTTAAGTAACACCAGCTGCCTGCAATTAGTGCAGGTTCGAGTCCCACCAGGCTCAAGGTTGACTCAGCCTTCCATCCTTCCGAGGTAGGTAAAATGAGGACCCAGATTGTTGGGGGCAATTAAGCTGACTTTGTAATAATGCTGCTTGGGGGGTGTATGAAAGCCCTAATAAGCAGGCATATACATAGAATGAAGGCTACTGCTAAGCTTGTAAGCCGCCCTGAGTCTTCAGAGAAGGGCGGGATATAAATGGAATTAAAAAAAATAAAATACTGGAATACTGCTATCATGTCACCCCAGTCTTTCTTTTCTCTAGACTTGGCCATTCCCAAACCCTGCAACCGTTCTTCATATGTTTTAGTCTCCAGGCCTTTAATCATCTTAGTTGCTCTTCTTTGCACTTTTCCCAAAGTCTCAACATCTTCTTTATAATGTGGTGACCAAAAGTGTCCAGTCTTTTTTTTTTAAAGCCTCCAGTGACGGAGCACCCACAATTTCTGAAGGCAAATTGTTCCATTGGTTGATTGCTCTCACTGTTAGGAAATTTCTCCTTAGTTCTAGGTTGCTTCTCTCCTTGGTTAGTTTCCAGCCATTGTTTCTTGTTTTGCTTTTTGGTCCTTTGGAAAATAGTTTGACCCCTTCATCTTTGTAGGAGCCCCTCAAATATTGGAATAGTGTCATCATGTCCCTCTTATATGTGTTATGTATGTATATAGTTTTGAGAGCAGGCAACATAATTTCATTTTTAATGTGCGCCAGTGTGCCCACGGTAAAAAATGACAATAAAGGTTATTGTATATTTTAATGCTTCTTTATGATGATGATGATAACTTTATTGTCACTTTGAATGTACACCAATCGGCATACATCAAAATGAAATTTCGTTGCATACAGCTCTCAAAGGGTCACCACCTCCGATATATACTCCTTGTTCGTGGCCCGCTCAAATTTCACATTGTCCATTTTAGTCTCTAGGCAGTGAACGATGGCAAACAGGACAGATGGAAATGGGGCTCCATGTGGATTAGCCCTCAAATTCACTTGTATTCTGACAACCTCGCCTTCTTTCCTTTTTCTGATCCTGACTCTTCCACCTTTTCCTTAAAGAGGCCTTGCTTC
The DNA here is from genome assembly GCF_964194415.1 of Vipera berus. NCBI lineage: Eukaryota > Metazoa > Chordata > Lepidosauria > Squamata > Viperidae > Vipera > Vipera berus. Next base: position 18,681,045 of record NC_138211.1, on the reverse strand, counting down.
TTTTCACCCCTGGAGCACGCTGCTGCCGCCGCCACCAACTCCTCCTAAAGCCTCTCTCTCTTCCTCTGGGCCTGCCGACAGCCTCATCCAGTTCCTTCGCTCCATAAGCTCCAGGTCCTACATTACATTAGAAATGAAAAAGAAGGAAATGAAAATGAAAAGAAGGACTTACCTTCTGGGCCAAATTAGTCCTACAAATAGACAACGTTCAGCATTCTAGCTACAAGACTATGCTCAGACACATTGGAGCAATCTTTGACTTAGAATCCAGATATAGAATCCAGATTGGTTCCATCTGGGAATGTATGGAGTAGGACTATGATGGAGAGCAGAGCTGGTAGTATAAATGACTCCAATCTATAGCCCATCTGCCAAGTTGTCATCCTAAAGATAAGTTGTTCATGGTGGAAGGGGAAAATGTAGCATAGGGGTAAGACTTGAGCTTTGCATGAACAAGCTCCCTAGTTCTGATCCCCCAAACCTCAGTCTGTTACAATGAGGTAAGATGAATTCTTTCTTTAAAAAAAAGCTACTGATCTATTGGATGTGTCAGTGTAGGATGCCAAGCAGTGGTGGGATTCAAATATGTGAACAACTGGTTCTCTGTGTGGATGCTGCTTCCAGAAGTCCATTCTGGGCCTGGGCAAAAAAAATTAGCTACTGGTTCTGCCAAACTGGGTGTGAACTGGCTGCATCCCACCACTGATGCCAAGGCAGGATGCTAGAAATGAACATTTAATAATTTTTTTTCTTAATGGTTCAAATGTCCAGGGTGGGCAAGTGGAAGTCCTAGTTAAGAGAAGAGCAGAACACCTCCATACTAAATGTATTGTTGTCACTGTGTGTTGGGGGGAGAGAGCACGGGGGGAGGCTCAGCTAATCTCAATGTACACATGTTGTACTTTGACAATAAAGGTTTATTATTATTATTACTATTATTATTATTATTATTATTTGGGGGGAAAAAGAACTGAGTTACTTATGTGGTCAAAGACAACCAAATATTCTAAAAAACACTACCAACACTTGCCTGAAAGGTGACTAGTTTTACCATATAGTATTGCATTTAAGTCCTTAAGTGCAGTTTCTCAATTTTCTCTAAAACGTTGTTTAAAAATTGGGGGAGGAATCATGCTTTTATGACTTAGTAGGTGGGTGTACATGCAGTTTATCGTGTACTTGATCAACAAGTAAACAACAATTTATGTTGAATCTACAAAGAATCAGTAAGTGACCTTGGCCTCGCAGTATTACACAAGCAATTAATGCATTTACCACGGCTAAGTTCTGTCTATTATTCTGCTTAAAAGTACATGTGAGAATGTCACCTGGTTAGTGGCCATGTGGGTCATTTGCTGCAATGGGGACAAGTACACCTTGCAATAAGCCACAATGTAGTATGTTTCTTTTCTTTTTGGCTTCAAGCAGTATCCGAATTCACCTGTAGTTTGTAATCCAGGCTTTATAATTGAATGTGAAGCCTACCTTTTGTGGCATATTAACTATTTTCCCATTGAGTGAAACATGGTTGAGCTCAATGTAAAAATGCAGTCACTACCTTCTTTTTAAAGGGATTTTTAATTAACTTTATTAAAAACAAATTTAAAAAATGCGTAAAATTATAAAAGGGGGGAAAACTGAAGAAAAGCCCAAAATATACAAGATGTATATTTGCAGACATCAATAAATTGAAGCCATAGTAGTTTATTACAGTTATTCATAGGTAAGGTAAAGGTAAAGGTAAAGGTTCCCCCGCACATGCGTGCTAGTCGTTTCCGACTCTAGGGGGCGGTGCTCATCTCCGTTTCAAAGCCGAAGAGCCAGCGCTTGTCCGAGGACGTCTCCGTGGTCATGTGGCCGGCATGACTAGACGTCAAAGGCGCACGGAACGCTGTTACCTTCCCACCGTAGTGGTCCCTATTTTTCTACTTGCATTTTTACGTGCTTTCGAACTGCTAGGTTGGCAGAAGCTGGGATGAGTAACAGGCGCTCACTCTGTTACGCGGCACTCGGGATTCGACCCGCCAAACTGCCGACCTTCCGATCGACAAGTTCAGCGTCCTAACCCACTGAGCCACCGCGTCCCATTCATAGGTGCTTTGTGTTAATTCTGCAAATCACCAAATAGTTGGAGCTGTAGTATTCGAACGATGCCCATTTTTTTTTGTCCAGAATTCAAAATATTCTCTCAGAGTTGAGTTAATGCATATACAGTAATTGCTCCTTACCAAAATGAAACAATACATTTAAGTAAAGCATCAATTTCACTATATCTCCAACAACATAAATGCAGTGAGGCCATTTATAAAATAGTATTTCTTGCAATGTAAAAATGGCTTGAACTTTTTGCTTTGTTTAACACCTCCTCTATTTTTGTTGGCTGATAAAAGATGTAATTAAAAAAAGAAAAATACATATGCATATACTGAAAGGACTTTGATTTTTGTAAAAAGGACAAAACAAACAATAAATATTTTTAAAATTATGATAAAACAGGCGTCCTCATAGCTCTCCTCTTCTCCCCCCTCTATCCTGTTTTTCCCCCAGCCACTAATTGCTGCTTGAATATTTTTATATTTTGGGCATTATTACTCATTTCTGTTTTTATTGTTAATAGTAATATTCAGTTTCTGCTTTCTTCAAAAACCATATTCTAAGTGTCTTAGCTTGCCTTGCTTGATATGTTGTATATAAGAGAACCATTCTTGAATTTGGTTGGACTTTTGCTGTAAATATATACAGTCAGTTTTTCCAGTGCCTCATATTCTTTAATTATAGTCTCTTGATCCTGGATTAATGGCAATATTTCTCTTTTCCAATGTTGTGCCAGACTAATTCTTGCTCCCGTCAGCATACATCTTAATAAATTATGATCATTCATGTATATTCCTTGGAATTATACTTCATAAAAATATTTGGGTTTGAATTCAAATTTTATTTTAGAAATTTCAGAATATTCTGTTGTATTTCTTTCCAGAACTGTATTTATTATTTTTTTTACATAGCCATCACATATGATAAAAATATTCCCTTTTTGTTGTAACATTTCCAACATTTATTGTTGAATGATGTATCTATCCTGGCAATTGGTGATGGGAGTTATATACCATCTGTAGAACATTTTGAACCAATTTTCCTTCGAATTGTAGCTTGGTGGAAATTTTACTGATTTTTCTGTAGATTGTTCCATTGATTTCCTGTTTTTGCTTCTTTGAAATTTTGCATACATTTTATCATATATTTTTTAAAGTTTGTTCTGGATCCGTATTGTATTTAAGTAACAATAATGGAATAAAATTGCTTTTTATTTTATTTTTTACAGTTACTTGCAAATAAATTAACCATGGTGGACTTCTTCCTTCATTAAGAAAGTCTTGTTGGTTCCCTACTCTGTTTCTTGAACCCAGATGTATCATGTTGGCAGCAGTTACTGTTTTTGTTTTTTTAAAAAAGAGCTGGTCGGATACAGAGATTTAAAATGCGGAAAGCCAAAGTCAATTTCCCTTTTCCTAAACTTTTCTCATATGTTTATTGCAAGAATAAAATCATAGATGGGGAAACATTATGCTTTACTGAGTTTTTTGGAAAAGAGATGGAAAATAAATGTAATACATAACACAAGAGAACAACAGAGTTGGAAGGGAACTTGGAGAAATAATAATAATAATAATAATAATAATAATAATAATAATAATAATAATAATAATAATAATAATAATAAATAAGTTGGAAGGGACCTTGGAGGTCATCTAGTCGAACCCCCTGCTCAGGCAAGAAACCCTATACTGTTGTTATGAGGGAGACCTTAGCTCCGCGGGAGGCCACCGTTCCGCAGATAGTCGGTTGTGAGTCTCTCTTCTTGAGATGCGGCCCTGGTGCGCAGTTGGGCTTGCTGCTGGTGTACCTTTCACCTAGTCACGCAGCAGCAGCCCTGCCTGAGCTTCTCGATGTCCTCTCTGGGTTGGTGGTTGAGTTCCCGAAACTTATAGTTTTGGGGGACTTCAATCTACCATCTCTGGGAGGATCATCTGAGTTGGCTCGGGAGTTCATGGCTTCCATGACGGCCATGGACCTGACGCAAGTAATTTCAGGACCGACTCATGAGGGAGGCCACACCCTTGACCTAGTTTTCTTATCTGGGCGGTGGTTAGATGATCTTGGTGGGGGCTCCCCAATTATTATGCCCCTGTCATGGACCGATCATCATCTCCTGCGGCTGGTCTTCCGTTTTGCCACCCCCCGCCGTGGGTGTGTGGAACCAGTTAGATGGTACCGCCCCAGACGCTTAATGGACCCCGCGAGATTCCAGGCAGCGCTGGGGTCCCCACCTGCCTCCCCCACTCACAGCTCGGCAGATGCCTTAGTGGAAGCTTGGGAAAGGGCAGCCACTGAGGCTCTTGACCGAGTTGTACCCTTGCGGCCCCTGACCCGATGCAGATCCCGTCGAGCTCCATGGTTCTCCGCGGAGCTCCGGGAGATGAAGCGCCGGAGACGGGGCCTAGAGAGCGGTTGGAGGTCCAGCCGATCCGAATCCGACCGATTGCGACTAAGAACCCATATTAGGTCTTATCTCGCTGCGATAAGGGTGGCGAGGTCTAATCACTTCGCTACCCTTATCGCGTCCGCAGATAATCGCCCGGCCGCTCTGTTTAGGGTGACTCGCTCCCTCCTTAATCAGGAGGTGAGGGAGGAACCCTTGCAGGGTCGTGCCGAGGAGTTTAACAATTATCTGTCGGACAAAATCACTCGGATTCGGACCGGTCTGGACTCCGACTGGGCAGAGTCTGGCGATCAGGACGCGGGTGGTCTTGTCGATATCACTTGGGAGGAGTTTGATTCTGTGACTCCGGAGGAAGTGGACAGGATTATGGGGAGACTGAGCTCCACCACATGTTTATTGGACCCGTGCCCTTCCTGGCTGACTTATGCAGCCCGGGAGAGGACACGCAGCTGGTTCCAGGCAGTTATATCAGCTTCTTTGAGTGAGGGTAGCTTCCCTGCCGTCTTGAAAGAGGCGGTGGTGAGGCCCCTCCTCAAGAAGCCTGCCTTGGACCCAGCTGTATTGAACAACTTTCGTCCGGTCTCCAACCTTCGCTTTCTTGCGAAGGTTGTTGAGAGTGTGGTGGCGCACCAGCTCCCTTTGGTCCTGGATGAAGCGGATTATCTAGACCCGTACCAATCGGGTTTCAGGCCCGGGCACAGCACGGAGACGGCATTGGTCGCGCTGGTGAATGATCTCTGGAGGGCTCGGGACAGGGGTCATTCCTCTGTTCTAGTCCTATTGGACCTCTCAGCGGCTTTCGATACCATCGACCATGGTATCCTGCTGCGGCGTCTCAGGGGATTGGGAGTGGGAGGCACGGTTTTACAGTGGTTCTCCTCCTATCTCCAGGGACGCTCGCAGTCGGTGTTGACAGGAGGGCAGAGGTCGACCGCGAGGTCTCTCGTTTGTGGAGTTCCTCAGGGGTCGGTCCTCTCGCCTCTCCTGTTCAACATCTATATGAAACCGCTGGGTGAGATCATTCGTGGCTTTGGAGTTGGGTATCATCAGTACGCTGATGATACCCAGCTTTTTCTTTCTACCCCAAACCACCCCAGTGATGCCCTCAACGTGATGTCCCGTTGCCTGGAGGCGGTTCGGGTCTGGATGGGGAGGAACAGACTTCAACTCAACCCCGACAAGACCGAGTGGCTCTGCATACCTTCATCCCGGGTCTATTCGGATATTCCATCTCTTTCTATGGGGGGTGAATTATTACCCCCCGTAGATAGGGCTCGCAACTTGGGAGTCCTCCTAGATTCGCGGCTTACCTTGGAAGATCACATGGTGGCCGTGACTAGGGGGGCTTTCGCCCAGGTTCGCCTGGTGCGCCAGTTGCGGCCCTATCTAAGCCGGGATGATTTATGCACGGTCACTCACGCGCTCGTGACCTCTCGTCTAGACTACTGCAACGCCCTCTACATGGGGCTTCCCTTGAGGACCACCCGGAGGCTCCAACTGGTACAGAATGCAGCCGCGAGAGTTGTGTTGGGAGTTTCCCGATACTCCCACGTGACACCTCTGCTCCGTGAGCTGCATTGGTTGCCAGTTGTCTTCCGGGTGAGATTCAAGGTGCTAGTAATGGCGTTCAAAGCCCTCCATGGCATGGGGCCGGAGTACCTCAGGGAACATCTGCTGCCGGCATCAAGCTCCCTGCGCCCTGTGCGTTCCCACAGAGAGGGCCTCCTCAGGGTGCCACCGGTCAGAGAATGCCGTCTGGTGGCCCCCAGGGGGAGATCCTTCTCTGTGGGCGCCCCGGAGCTATGGAACCAGTTACCGGTTGAGCTCCGGACGGCGCCCGATCTGCGCTCCTTTCGCCGCGATCTGAAAACATACTTGTTCGAGCAAGCCGGCCTGGCCTGAGGGGGGATTGGTGGGGTTTTTTATCATTTTTATTGGGGTTTTTATTATGTATTAATTGTATTTTAATCGGGCATGCATTTAATTATTTTTTAATTCTTGTAAATTTCTGTGTTTTATTCTTGCCCTGTACACCGCCCTGAGTCCTTCGGGAGAAGGGCGGTATAGAAATGATAATAAATTAAATTAAATTAAATTATACCATTTTAGACAAGTGGCTGGCCAATCTCTTTTTAAAAACGTCCAGTGTTGGAGCATTCACCACTTCTGGAGGCAGGTTGTTCCACTGGTTAGTTGTTCTAACTGTCAGGAAGTTTCTCCTTAGTTCTAGGTTGCTTCTCTCCTTGACAAGTTTCCATCCGTTGCTTCTTGTCCTGCTTTCATGCGCTTTGGAGAATAGCTTGGCTCCCTCTTCTTTGTGGCAGCCCCTGAGATATTGGAAGACTGCTATTATGTCACCCCTCACCCTTCTCTTCGTTAAACTAGACATACCCAATTCCAGCAACCGTTCCCTATATGTTTTTGCCTCCAGTCCCCCAATCATCTTTGTTGCTCTTCTCTGTACCCTTTCTAGAGTCTCGACATCTTTTTTACATCGTGGTGACCAAAACTGGATGCAGTATTCCAGGTGTGTCCAACTCTACCCTCAAGCAGGAGACCATTTCAGACAAGTAACTGTCCAATCTTTTCTTAAAAATCTCCAGTATTGGAGCACCCACAATTTCTGAAGGCAAGCTATTCCACTGGCTTATTATTCTCTCTTGTCAGGAAATTTCTCCTTACTTCTAGGCTGGTTCTCTGCTTCATTAGTTTCCATCCATTGCTTCTTGTCCTGCCTTCAGGTGTTTGGGAGAATAGGTTGTCCCCCTCTTCTTTGTGGCAGCCCAAATAAATAAGTCTAAATGCCCCTAAAACAGACAATATTAAAATCAGTTATACTGGGATAACTAACAAGAGTACTTCATACAGTATTTGAGTGTTACAAACTCAAGTCAGGTCTGGCACAAGAAGAGAGGGACTGTTTCTGTTAAGTCAGGAGAAGTAGAAAGTGTTGGAAAATGTCGGTTCCCGCAAAGGTTCTGCCCTTTCTACAAATCGGTCACGGTCCCAATTCCAGTTCTTCCAGGCCTTTTCCCTTGCAATTGTATCCCACCCTACCCTGAGGAAATACAGAGCACTCTGCACCCAATGTGACAGTTTCATTCATAATCTCTTGGGCAAGAGACGACCAGCTTGGCTCAAAAACCTGTTAAGCATCTGCCTGCAATTGACTCTTTGGGATTTGCCTAAACAGAAATGGCTGGAACTACCTGGGAACAGAAAACCAGGCCAGTCAATAGCTGTTCTTTTCCAGTGGCTCTGACTTCTGAATGAAATTGTTTCTCCTTTGGAAGAGGCCTATTTTAGATTATTTTAAGATGTGTTTTTGGTGTTGCTTTAAATAAAATTGTAAGCTGCTCTGACTAGAAATACCATTAGATCTTGGATAAGTGAATGAACAAATAAAAGACAGGCCAAATAAAGGGAGGGAAGGAGGGAAGGGAGGGAGGGAGGAAAGAAGGAAGGAAGGAAGGAAGGAAGGAAGGAAGGAAGGAAGGAAGGAAGGAAGGAAGGAAGGAAGAGATTACTCTACCTAAGAAGTTTCATGATTGGTCACCATGAACCATGTTAGCTGAGGAACAAAAGCAGGAATCTGTGGTTGCTCAAGGAAATGCATCCATGACAGTGAAGTTTAGCAACTGCAATCAGGGTGGAGAAACTTGGATGCAAGTCCAAGGGTGTGAAACTATGTGTTAAGTAATCCAGCGTAACATGGTTCTTTTGCCCTGATTTCCACTTCATGGCAGCCTGTTGTAACGTAGCTCCTCACATTGCACAAATGCTTCTGTGTGCTCGACTTATAAAGCTATGCTACGTAAAGTTAGATCATTGGTCCACCTTCCCCAAAATTACCTACCCTGGGCCTTTCCCCACTTGCATCTTTTTTCGGTAATCCCTGCATTCCCATGATGTTGCTTTCATCTCATCCCCAGTGCATGAGTAATAATAAACTCTTCCTTACCTCCAGTTTTAAACTAGCATTTCCCCCGCTTCAGTCAGTGTGTGAAAACTGGTAGGCTTGGTTGTTACCACACCAGATAGCTTCCCCAACTTGATGGACAGCTAATTGTCAGATTGTTGGGGCAGAGGGAAAACCCAAGAGCATTAAACCCACTGTCAAATTAAACCTGGTGAACAAAAGTTCGGCAACGAGAGAACTACATGGTAAAGGGGGAACTTCCCAGCGTACCAATCAGCTGCCAATGGGGCAGCATCCTGCTTTTTCATAGGCATCAAGTTACGGCAACCTATCTATGAAAACTAGAGGAACTGCATGGTAAAATGGGAGATGTTTATCGAAAACCATGTACTCAAGTCACATCCCTGCCCCTTATCAGCCTTTCAAGATAGACCAAACATGAAAATCAAAGATGTGCAAGTTGTTACTACTTTTATTATAAGTATAAGAACTTGGCAAGTTTGATCATGCTTCCCTCCTCCCTTCCATTATTTTTGTCAGAACAAGGGAGGGTCATCGCTGAGACACTTTCTCAGATTATATTTCTGCCAGATCCATCATGGAGATAAGACTGTAAGTAGTTCCTTCCTGGAACAGTTTGCTCTCAGTGTCCACTCAGCTGAATAAGGACATCTACTAGCGTCCCAGCAGAGGCCAGCCCACTGCCATTAAGGCAGTGGTGGGATTCACATATGGGAACAACCGGTTCTCTGTGTAGATGCCGCTTCTGGAAGTCCATTTTGGGCCTGAGCAACAAAAAATTTACTTGTTCTGCCAAACTGGTGCGAACTGGCTGAATCCCACCACTGCATTAACAGACCATGATCCCCATGGCATCCAACCCCCTTTTTGAAGCCAGCCAAGCTGGTAGCTGGCACCGTTTCTCATTGTGTCAAATTGCAAAGTATAATTATGAATTGCAGTGTGTGTGTGTGTGTGTGTGTGTGTGTGTGTGTGTGTACACACACACACACACACACACACACACACACACAGATATAAAAACCCTTTTATCTTGATTTTTCCGGGATTCAATTTTATCATGTCACCTTTGGTTGTAAAATTTTGGAAATGGATACACAGGCAGTCCTCAACTAATAAGCACAACTGGGACCAGAATTTCTGTTGCTACGCAAGATGGTTAAGTCAGTTGTGCCTGATTTCATAACCTTCGTGGCCATGGTTAAGTGAACTATTGCATGACCCTGAGATAGTGCAGCCATCGTAAGTATATGCCGGTTGCCAAGTGCCCGAATTTTGATCATGTGACCGTGAGGATGTTGCGATGGTCGTAAGTGTGAGGACCAATTATAAGTCACTTTTTCCAATGCTATTGTAACTTCGAACGATCACTAAATGAATAGATGTAAGTCGAGGACTATTTGTACTGTGCGTCTGTCCAGGTTCTGATAGACAGTGACAAATAAAGCAGAACTCCAAGGCTTGGAAATTCGTCAAGGAACATGTTTATTAGTTACAAAGTATCGGCACATCAAAAGTGAAACCAAGTCTGAAGACCCATGTAACAATTCCCCAATACAAAGTTAAGAAATCCCACCTCTAAAGCTAGGCAAGCAACTACATTTCCCAATACATCTTCTTGGCGAGCTTTTCATGAAATGCCCAGCCTGCAGTCTCGGGAGCAGCCGATGACCTTGGTTCCCATGGGATAAAAGAATATTTTGACTAGCCAAGCACCTGGCAATCCCCACTCCCTCCTTTCTATGTGTCAGCCGAAAATGAATAGGGAAAATGGCTGCAGCCACATTCATTTTTAAAGTTGACAGCACTTGAGTCATGTCTCCTCTCATCCACCAACTTTTTAAACTAAAAAGCTCCAAATGCTTTCCCCTTTCCTCATAGGAAAGTGCCTCCAGGCCCTTGATCATCATACTTGCCTCCAGAAGTTGTGAGTTCTCCATCACTGGAGGTTTTTATGAAGAGATTGGACAACATTTGTCTGAAATGGTATAAGGTTTCCTGCTTGAGCAGGGGTTGGGCTAGATGACCTACAAGGTCCCTTCCAACTCTGTTGTTCTGTTATTCTCTCTTATTATCCTAACTTGCTCCTGGTTTTCTTTACACTGTGTCAACATCATCATTGGACAATTGATAATTACCTCACAATCTGCTTCCTGATCAGCTCCAGCTAGCTCTGATCCCATCAGTTTATGGCACTTGTATACATCAGTATGTATTTGTTCCCATTGAATGACAGCTGCCTATTTGATCCTCACTCCTCTAATGTGCAAATATTCTTTGGCGCTCTTCATGATCCACTATTGTATTTTTATCCCTTAATGTCAGCAAACTTGGCTATTCCACTAGCCTGTTTCCAAATGCTCTTTTCCCTCCATGACTTGTAAGCTGTACTGTAAGGGCCCAACTGGAAAATCTGTGACGTGCATTTTGTGTGGTAGATTTTTAGCAGAAGTTGTGGGAAGTCCTGGTGAGGCCTGTGGCATCAGAGAGGAGACCTTGCCATGAAATTTGGATAAAAATCATCCCACCCACAACCGACTTTTCCATTAAAGCATGAAAAGCTGTCACCATTAATTTAAATTGAATAAATGTGTAAATAAATAAATAAATATCAACAAATTCAGGCACCCAAAATTTGATCTAATGGGAGCTAAAAATGAAATAAGTCAAATGGTAGCCTAGAAGAAACCAGTATGGAAAAGACATGCAATATAATATACTACACCAGAAGCTATGGATTACAAATCACAAACATAGAGTTCACACATTGTCCTAAGCCGAACCCAAAACATATTATGGTTTAGCACAATAAATACATCCAGCTAAGCCTGCTAAGGAAGCATCAGTCCATTTTGATCCTTAAAATCCTTTGGCACTGTTTCCTCAATTTCTGTGAGATTTCAACGGGGGAAGAAAACCTGCCAATTTAACTCTGTTTGTCCAGTCTGGCTGCAAGCCAACTGATTAAAAGAAAAGCAGTGACACTGCTTGAAATGGGTTAGAATAGAAAAATAACTTTATTCTCACTTTGAATGTACACTAATTGGCATAGATTTAAATGAATTTTTGTTGCAAAGGGTTGGGTTGTGGTACGTGCTGGTTGATTTTCATATGGGCAGTCTGCCCTAATAAATGAATTGAGTTTAAAGGAGAAGGTATTTTCCAATTATCTGTGAAGAGGCAGGAGTGTTTGTATAACCTCCAACAGGAGATGCTCATTTGTCTGCTGGAAAAAATCAAATTGCTAATATCCAGCCAGCAACAGTTGGAACAGCTGGTTATCAAATAACAGATGTGAAAGAATAAATACCAGAATTATTAATGAAAGCAACAGGAATGACCTAGGTATCCAACGTTTGTTCTTCAGGTAAGGGATACGATTCTGTTTCTAATTTAGATGAAGCACTTGTATTTGGGCAACTTGCTAAACTATTTAATCTATTTTGTTAAAGAAAATGCTACAGGAAAATGGTCAGGAAGAAAAAACAAAAAAAAATAGAACAAGCAAAAGTAGAAAAGAATTGTAAACATAAAGTTAAACATCAGGTAAAAAATGTTTAATTTTATTAAACATTCATTTAATTTTTTCATATTTAAGTATCTTACATCAGTCTGAAACTTTAGATCGGGGTCTTCAAACTTGTATGATTTATGGACTTTCCAGAATTTTCTTTTTTTTTTTTAATCCCAATTATCTCGCCCTTCTCCGAAGATTCAGGGCGGCTTACAATCTAAAGCACAACTCAATGTGCTTAGCAATAGCCTTCATTCTATGTATTTGCCTGCTTATTAGGGCTTTCACACACACACCCCAAGCGGCATTATTACAAAGTCAGCTTAATTGCCCCCAACAATCTGGGTCCTCATTTTACCTACCTCGGAAGGATGGAAGGCTGAGTCAACCTTGAGCCTGGTGGGACTCGAACCTGCACTAATTGCAGGCAGCTGGTGTTACTTAAGGAGGCATTAGCCCACTGCTCCACCAAGGCTCCTGGCTGAGGAATTCTGGGAGTTGAAATCCACAAGACATACAAGTGCCAAGTTTGAAGACCCCTGCTTTAGATCATTGTTAAAATGAAGTAAATATGATGCAGTTGACTGTAGTCATCAGTGTATTATGAATAATAACTCAAGATAAAAATTATAAAAGTTTATAAAGCATTTAAAAATATCCTTAGCAAATCAAACAAAAATTTTAATGTTGAGATCTTAAAACAAACCCAAATATGGATATAATACAAACCCAGGAATATAACTCAAGAATGATTTTCATATTGAATTGAGTTGTACTGTATAGTTTGATTTTTCAGATATAAGGTTACATTTAATAAGCTAAAAAATATATTGACTTCTCTCTTTCCCTTTCCAGCATAATTGTTGAATGACAATAGGTGCTTTTTTTAAAGGCACATGACTATTGTTTCTGGTTAGCAGTAAGGAGAATTGAAAACATTGACTACTAGTTAATTTCACATTCCAATGTGAAACCACCAGGAATGGGGACCAACTTAGGTTACACCCAAAGCTTTAGAAGAGGTACAGACCACAATCACATGGCCCATTCATCCATCCATGCATCCATCCGTCTGTTCATTCATTCATTCATTCATTCATTCATTCATTCATTCATTTATTCATTCAACTTATATGTCACCCATCTCACCTGAACGTGACTCTAGGCAGACTAGAGCATGTGAGCTAAAGGACAAAATGGTAGCATGTTAAGTCCATTGATGTAGCTTGTGTCTAAATAGTGACCTTGGTGGAAAAATCAATTCTTAATGGATGTTGGATCATTCATGAGATGTAAGACTGTTCCTTTTAAACAGCACTGCCCTTGAGGTGAACAGAGGGTGTTGGTCCATATGTGTTTCTTTTATTCCTTCATTTATATCTGATCTTTCTCAGGAGATCAAGATGGCACATCCTCAAACCTTTCTGATTATGCTGAGAGGTGGTGACTAATGCAAAGGACCTTGGGAATGGGGATGTCAGCCTGGTCTTTGCCCAATACTTGAACCATTGCCTCGCTCCTCCATCAGGAATTAAAATAATCTAATGATCCTTTCCCCACCATACGTAGGCATAGTTTTAATACCGTAACAATTTAGTTATGCTATCCTGATGTTTACATTCTATTGCTATTATCAAAGAAAGCCTATTAAACTTTTCCATTACACAGTATGCTATTATTCGGTAAAAGCCTCCACTTGAGCATATTGGTTTTACATTTATTCACTCCAACTCTCAACCTATTCAAGGTCCTCCAGGTAGTATAAGGGAGGTCAGATCCTTCAGCCAGATCCTCCTTTAATGTTATTCCTTGCTCGGTGGCCTCCTCCCTCCATTTTTCAATTCAGTTTTTTTTATTGTGCACCCTCAAGAATGTTTGTTCTTGCCATAAAGCTGCTCCTAGATCCGAGCCAGGGGGCTTAGGGCACATGTCCATTCAGAGGGTCTGGAGGATCATTCCCTTGCTTAGTTCTCTCAGTATCTGCTGCTACCTCTCTTGATCTTACCTGGGGCAAGGCCAGCGAGAGGCTAAATTTTCTCAATTGGTGTAGGTTTGAGACATCCTGTCACTAAGGGTATTGCTTCATTGACTGAGATATCAGTCAATATCTGATATCAGTAATGAGATGGAGGGTTTGGGTCACTGTAAGTTGGGGGTGGGGCACGAAGGGAGGCTCAGCCAATCTCAAAGTATACATGGTTGTACTTTGACAATAAAGGTTCATTCATTCAACTTGTTTCACGTGGGCAGATGCGCCCAGCACTGGAGCAGCATACTCTGCTGCAGAGACACTCAAGGCCAAAACTCTGCTTAACTTGTTACCGTTTTAAGGAAAATTCTTAGCACCAGTGATTAAATTTGCTGGCAGGCTAGCTGGGTGTTCCAGGGATAGCACACAGGTCTTTGGAGACTCATGGTTTGCCCATCCCAGCTTCAGGTGGTGGCAACCATTTGAATATCTAAGGGTGTATTTAGTTTCAGTGGTAAAGTTGAAGCAAATACTTATTAAGTTCAGCTCGGGTGCTGGTGTAAGAATTGAGTACTCTTTCAATAGCAGCAGAAGTATCACAATTTACAGGAACAAGCATTCCAAGGATTCAAAGGTTTCTAAAAACACATCATTTGCCTGGGTACTTTTGGGAGGAAGTAGCTGGGGCTCAGTGGGTTAGGACGCTGAGCTTGTCGATCAGAAGGTCGGCAGTTTGGCGGGTCGAATCCCGAGTGCTGCGTAGCAGAGCGAGCGCCTGTTACTCGTCCCAGCTTCTGCCAACCTAGCAGTTCGAAAGGACGTAAAAATGCAAGTAGAAAAATAGGGACCACTCCGGTGGGAAGGTAACAGCGTTTCTTGCGCCTTTGGCGTCTAGTCATGCCGGCCACATGACCACGGAGACGTCCTCGGACAAGCGCTGGCTCTTCGGCTTTGAAACGGAGATGAGCACCGGCCCCTAGAGTCAGAAACGACTAGCACGCATGTGCGGGGGAACCTTTACCTTTACCTTTTTAGCTGGGATTTAAAGTGTTTTGTGATGTTTGACAATCTTTATCAAATAAATCCAGTGTTAAGGGGATTTTGCAAAACTACAAAGAGGGGCAGTCATTTTTTTCCCCACGGCCCTATCTCCAGCTTTTTGCATGCATGTCTTTAACACTCTTCTTAACCCAAAGTTGTCATTTCTATTGTTTTCAACTTTCAGTGTTCCTTTGTAAAGCCCAGGCCAGCCTTATAGTAGAAGCAGGTGTTGGGGTTAAACTTGTGGCAGCTCCAGTCAGTAAGACCAGTAGTAACAAAAGCTAAGAATGATAGTTCAGCAACATCTGGTGGATCACACCTTTGTGCATCTTAGTCTTAAATTATTCTATTCCCAGACAGCCAACAGTAATCTGTTATGGTTTGCTGCACAAATAGCCAGATGTTTAGACTGGCTTTGGCATTTTTATCCACCTATCAAGTCCATCCCAGGGACAGATGTTGATGTTTGATGGTGTTAGAGGTATCGTCACAGGATGTAAGCTGTTTCAAGTAAATCTGCCTTTTGCAATTGACTGATTTTTTCATGATCATGATTAAAAATAATATTAACAGGAGCAGTATTGCATTGGTATAGTTTCCTCCCTATGTGAAGCTTTTCAAATATGTTCAGACTGTAATTTTTCCCATTTGGAACTAGCACGTTGCCTCGGAATGACGGAAGTTCTAGTCTAGTGCAATGCTTCTCAACCTTGGCAGCTTGCTATCTGTGGAATTCTGAGAGTTGAAGTCCACATATCTCCAGGTTGCCAACTCTGAGAAACACTTTTCTAGCACAACACAACGGAAGAACAGCAGAATGGGAAGGTTACAGTGATGCTCAAAAGTTTGTGACCTCTTTCTGGAGTCCCAATTTTAGCATAAATATGACCTAAAATGTGATCTATTGTTCACATAAGTCCTAAAAGTAGATTCAAAAGAATCCAATTAAAGTAAAAAAAATATATACTTGTTCATTTATTTCTTTACTTGGATTGTTGATTCATTTACTTCTTGGGGGAGGGTTATCTAGTTTTGGGATTTGTGTGAACAGATGTTTTGGGTCATACTTATGCAGTAATATTGAAAATTCAAAACGGGCCACAAAGTTTTAAATACCACTGTATATTTCTTTGTATTATCTGAAAGAAAATGGGGAGATGTTTTTTTAAAGTGAGTCACTACATAGTTAGATGAATTATCTGAAAGAATATATTTTTAAAAATATAATCTTGGAGACTGAGAATCAGAAGTGTTGCTAAATCCAAATAGAGGCAGATAAGGATAAAACAGCAGGAAGTTTGGGACCATCATTTACAGAAGATGTGAAGAAGACAAAGAGATAACTGAGAATGTCACCATACTTAATAATCTCTTTGCTTTTATTTGAATAAGGATGATAGGAGGTTTATGCAAAATAGCCTGAAGAACTGGAAGGTACTGAATGTTAAGCAGGGGAAAAGGGCAAGGCTCTTTGTGTAATATATATCTCTAGAACTCCTCTGGTTATCTTGTTTTTCTTTCCTATTCATTATAAAGCAGAATTTTAATACTGTTAAAAGATAATAAGCACATATATACACAAAGCATTTAAGAGAGAAAACATACATCAAACTATATCCAGCAATTATAAAGTCATCTATGTCTGGGCATTAAAAATAAAGAAGCCAAAAGTCACAGGTGTTATTATTTGGGCCAATTAAGATGACAAAGCACCTCAGTAAAGCTCTTTGCCATACAGCGGATGCCAAGCAAAAACAAGTTCAGATCTGTATCTGAGGTTTGTTTTCAGACCCCATGTTGTTATTTAGCTTAATGGAACATAAGCAGACAATCAGAATAATTTTAGATAACTTTATTATTATTACCCTTCCCCTCAAAAAGGGTTTGATCAGGAAATATTTCTTCTTTTACAGGTGGGCCTCGGCTCAGGACCACAATTGGGACCAGAATCTCCGTTCCTAAGCAAGGCATTTGTTAAGTGAGTTGCATCAGATTTTATGACCTTTTTGCCACGGTTGTTAAATGAATTGCTGCAGTTCCTAAATGAATCATGCAGCCGTTAAAAGTGAATCCATCTTCCCCGTTGACTGCTTCTCAGAAGCTGGCTGGGAAGGTCACGAATGGTGATCACATGACTCAGGAATGCTACAACCATTGTAAATACACACAGGTGCCAAGCCTCTGAATTTTGATCTTCTGGCCATGGGGATGCTGCGATGGTCGCAAGTGCAAGGACTGATCATAAGTCACTTTTCTCAGTGCCACCGTAACTTAGGATAGTCACTAAACGAATGGCTGTAAGTTAAGGACTACATGTAGCTGTCCCAGTATATGCCAAAGGCTGGGTGGTGTATACATTTTTTCAGGAAGTGAAAGTCCATCAGAGGACTTCTGTTCCATACACATCTATAATCAATTAAAAGAAAGGGAAACAATGTGTTTGAAGGGGAAGGAGAGACAAGTCAGTAATGCTGTTACAGACTATGAGTAAGAAAAGGGTTGGTTTTTTTTTAAAAAAGGAGAGATTAATTTTGGCTTCACTATGACCTAAACAGCTGACTGTCATGAAGAAGTCAATGCAGCAAAACCTCCCCTGCTGTAGGATTAATATGTCAACAAAGGTCTCACGAGTCGCATTCAGAAATAATAAAGCTTTTGCGTGTTTGTTTGAATCTGACAAACCAACACGAATTAGGGCTTACAGTCTAATCTTTTTTTTTTTTTATAAAATTTTATTAAATTTATTATTTAAAAACATTGGACACAGTACCAGCGAGCTGACAAACCTTTTTGTCTACAATGTTTAAATATATATATATACATGTATATATGTACATCAAAAATACACTTAAATACACTTAGATTACAAATCGGTGAAATACCACAATATTTAAAACAGTGAGCTAGTCTGTAAAACCTAATAGAGACCTTTCTTTTTATCCATCCAAAGATACAATTTGTTCCAAATTCTATAATAGTCTGATTGATCTTTATTCTTTAATTCCAAAGTTAATTTGTCCATTTCAGCGCAATCCCAAATTTTCCTAATAACCTCTTTTTGTCCTGGGATCTCATTCTTTTTCCATTTTTGCGCAATTGATATTCTAGCTGCTGTGATAATATGGATCATTAAGTATAGCACATCTTTAGGATATTTCTCTTTCGTGATTCCCAACAAGAAAAGTTCTGGACTAAACTCCAGATCTTGTTTCAATATTTCTTTCAGCCAAATCCAAATCATTCTCCAAAATTTTTGTGTTTTACTGCAAGACCACCACGTGTGGAAGTATGTGCCTATCTCTTCAGAACACTTCCAACATTTGGGAGATGCTGTTGTGTACATTTTTGCTAAGCGGGCTGGGGGAAGATGCCATCGGTAAAACATTTTAAATAAATTTTCTTTATACGATGAGGCCAGTGTTATCCTTTTATTTCTATCCCAAATTGTTTGCCAAGTATCTAGGTCGATGTTATGTCCTAAATTGTTAGCCCAGGTCAACATGGGGTCTTTCACTTGCTCTTCAAACAGCTTATATCCCAAAAGTAATTTATAAAAATTCCTTATTTGTTTAGAGTCCGGTCCCAATAATATTTTGTCCAATGCTGTTTCAGAGGTATATATCCCCCATTCATTTTTATCCTTCCTAAATCTCGATTGGATTTGTAAGTAGGCCCACCAATCGAGTTTTATACCTTGTAATTCTAGTTCATTCCTAAGTTTCAATTCCCCCTCCTCATTCAGAATATCCTTGTATGAGATTATGTTACCCAAATCAAACAGATTTGGGTAAACTATCGCTTCAAGGGTGGATAGCCAGACCGGTATTTTGGTGTAATTGTGAGATCTAATTTTTTTCCAAGTATTAAGTAGCGCTTGCCTGATCCGATGTCTTTGAAAATGCGAGAAAAGACCTTGTTTCTCCGTCCATAGGAAAGCATGCCAGCCATATTGCAAATCGTGACCCTCTAAAGTTAATAGTCTTCTATTTCTCAAGATTACCCATTCTCTAATCCAGCTCAGGGCCGCGGCATGGTAATATAATTCCCAGTCTGGCAATCCAAAACCCCCATTTTCCTTCGTGTCCTGTAAATATTTCAATTTAATTCTTGGTTTTTTCCCCTGCCAAATAAAACTTAGTGATAATTTATCCAAATTTCGAAAAAATTTAGAGTCGAGTTGAATTGGGATATTCTGAAACAGAAACAGGATTTTAGGCAGAATATTCATCTTAATGACAGCGATTCTTCCCAATAATGAGAGTTTTAGGTTTCCCCATCTTTCCAGATCACCTTTTATTTGGTTCACTACATTATCATAATTATCCTTTTTGAGTGAAGTGCATCTAGCCGTAATGTTAATCCCTAGATATTTTATTTTCTTGACTATTTCTATATCCATGATTCCGGCCAGATTACCTTTTTGTTTATTGGTCATATTTTTAACAATCATCTTGGTCTTATTTCTATTTATTCGCAGTCCGGCAACCTCACCATATTTAGATAATTCTTCCAATAGCTTTGGTCCCGTCTGACATGGATCCTCCATAATAAAAACCAGATCGTCCGCGAAAGCTTGCAATTTAAAGGTTTCCTTTTTAATGGTTAATCCTTTTATCTTTGGGTCGTTTCTTATAGTTCTCGTTAATACTTCAAGAGTCAATATAAACAGCAATGGTGATAAGGGGCAGCCTTGCCGTGTTCCCTTTTGAATTTGAAACTTGCTAGATGCTTCCCCATTAATAATTATTTTTGCTTCCTGATTGTCATAAATTGCCCTAATTATATTTATAAATTTTTCACCCATATTTGGGCTTACAGTCTAATCTTATTAACGTTGATAAAGGTGTGTCTTATCCCCTAACTAAGGTAAACAGATTGACAGGTGGCAGCTTCATGGCTGGCAAGAGAGCAAGCACATCCAACGGAGGAGGCCGGTGAAGAGTATTTCTAGCATTCCCCGTCCTTCTCCAAACCGGCGCCTTAAGTCGGATTTTAAACTCCGGTCATTCTCACAACCAGCACGGATGAAGATGGAAGAGTCCAAATGCAACCGGAGCTTGGAGGAAAAAAAAAGGCTGCTTAGCGGACCAGGGAGCCTTGGCGAAGGCGCCCGAGCGCAGAAACCTTATTTATTTATTTATTTGGATTTATATACCGCCCCTCTCCGAAGGGACTCGGGGCGGTGTACAGGGCAATTAAATGACACTCTTCTTTCCAGTCCTAGTCAGAGAAACCCCCCCCCCAGCCCGGTTGCACTGCTAAGAGAGGGTGCGTATGTTTGTGTGTGTGTGTGTGTGTGTGTGTGTGTGTGTGTGTGGTGGGGGGGTTGTTTCCAATTCTCGTTTTTCCCCTTTGCAAAACGGGCTTCCATCGAGCTGTGCTCTGACTTCGGGCGCCGTTCCTTGGGAATCCTCCCCCACCCACCCCCGCACAAAAAAGCAGGGCTTTCACTCGCTTTGCGCGGCGCCGCGCTTTGCACGACTCACCCCTTCGCGGCGCCGCGCAAAGCGAGTGAAAGCAAAAGTCCCGGGAAATGCGCAGGGGAGCCACGCGCCGCGACTTTCCCCAACCTGGCGCCCCCCGGGGACTGGCCGCCCTCCTCCCAGTGGGCGAAGGCGGTCGAAGGGAGACCGCCTCCCCGCGCTGCTCCCGCCTCGGCAAGACACCCTCCACCCCAACGCTTGCTTTCCCACCCTGCGCGCAGACCCGCCGCCTCGGCCTCCAACACTGGAGGCTTTTAAGAAGAGACTGGACAACCATTTGCCTGAAATGGTATAGGGTTTCCTGCCTGAGCAGGGGGTTGGACTAGATGACCTCCAAGGTCCCTTCCAACTTTATATTATTATTATTATTATTATTCCTCTTGCGGGCGCCAATCCCACCCCGGGAAAGGCTCTCTTTCCCGGGTGGGGGGGGGGAGAAAAAAAAATCTCCCCTCCAAACCGCGCAGGGGCACCGCTGCCTCCTTCGGGGTATCCCTCCTCCCCCCCCTCCGGCGGGAGCGCGCACGCGCGGCCGCCCCGGCGGAGCGTCCCGGGCGCGGCACGGAAAGGGTTAACACGCCCCCCCCTCCCCGCGAAGGAGGAGAAGAAGCCGCCGCCGCCGCTTTCCCCGCCCTCTCGCTGTGACGTCAGACGCCGCCGCCGCCGCGCCCTTCCCAGCCCTGCGCGTGACGTCACCGCCAAAGCTCGACGCCGTCCCGTGACCTCACGTCCGGAAGGGCGGACTCGAGGGCGAGCCTGGGGTTTCCGGCTGAGGCGCGGGGACCGGAAGGGAGCTATGAATTGGTGAGTGGGGGGGGCGGGGGGGGTCCTCGTGGGTGCGTCTTCCTCGAGTGTGTGTGTGGGGGGCGTCTTCTGTGGCAGCGCGTGGCGGGCTCGTTCCTGGTTCAGCGGACTTTTCCGTGGGAGAGGAGGAGGAGGAGGAGGAGGAGGAGAGAAGGGGCGCTGCAAAGGTGTCGGGAAGAAGCTTCGGGCTACTTGGGGCCGATGACCGTGGAAGGGGAGGAGCAGGGCTGAATAGCAGGGAGCTGGGTGTGTGTGTGTGTTGGGGTGTGTGTGTGTTGGGGTGTGTGTGTGTGTGTGTGAGGCGGTGCTTCCATCCCTTGGAGAGGTTTTCAGGTGTTGTCCTTGCAGAGAAGGGCCTGGCAGAAGAATTTAGTTGCTTTAGTTGCCCCTGTTTATTTATTTTATTTATTTTATTTTATTTATTTATTTTATTTTTATTTTTATTCCATTTATATCCCGCCCTTCTCCGAAGACTCAGGGCAGCTTACAAGCTTAGCAGTAGCCTTCATTCTATGTATATGCCTGCTTATTAGGGTTTTCACACACACCCCAAGCGGCATTATTACAAAGTCAGCTTATTGCCCCCAACAATCTGGGTCCTCATTTTACCTACCTCGGAAGGATGGAAGGCTGAGTCAACCTTGAGCCTGGTGGGACTCGAACCTGCACTAATTGCAGGCAGCTGGTGTATATCCCGCCCTTCTTTTTACAACCCCCACCCTCCTTTTGGGAGCTATCTTTACTCTTGAAATCAGGTTCAGAGTAGGTCTTCCTTCTGTTATACCACTGGCGTTGTGCCACCTGACCTATGTGTAGGTAGGTGCAACAGTGTGCAGTTGCCAGGAACAAGCATGTGGTTCCTCCCTCTCCTCTGATAACATACACAAAGCTGTAAAGCAGCAAGGATGGAGGACACGCGCGCGTGCACACACACACACACACACACACACACCCCACTCGTTCGTTGCATGCGGAGGTTTTTAGGGATTGAGAAGCTGGTGCTCTTGCAGGCTCCTCGCTTACTAAGCATTGGGAATTCGTCTCCGGAGAAGATGGAAGCTGCTCACGGTGTGGACTGTGCTTTCCAATGCTACATTTTTTAGCATTCAAGTGGGGTGGGCTCCCCCAGAAGGTGCAGATATGGAGTTAAGAGGTGCTTTTGAATCCCTCTCTCTTTTGGGGTTTTCCCAGACTATGCCTTTCCCAGTCTTTTATCAGCTTAGACTGATAGATCACCTATATCCTTGGATGAATAATTTTAAAATAAGGCCATTGGTAAATTCTGGCTTGCTTCCTGAGATGCCATTTATATGAGTAGCCTTTGCATCTAAACACCTTGGTTAGTAAAGAATTCAACTGCCAAGATGGTTTCTGGATGGATGTTATATCTGTGAGGAAGTTATGTCACTAACTGTCACTTTGTTTCTGGGTGATATAAACGGTATTGATTCTTATCTTTAAACCCCTGCATGGCTTGGGCCTGGATTATCCAAGCAAATTCTTTGATTTTGCTCCTAATTAATGTCTTAAGCATTGCCCTGCTGAATTCTAGGGTTGTTTTTTTTTTGTAAATGGCGTAGACCAGGGGTCCCCAATCGCCGGTCCATGGACTGGTACCAGGCCGCAGCTTGCCAGCAACCGGTCCGCACAAACAAGCAAAGCCCCATCTGTGGGATGCAGGCAGCACACAAAATCACACACACTCAGGTCCGTGGAAAAATCTTTCTCCATGGAACCGGTCCCTGGTGCCCAAAAGGTTCGGGACTAAAACACTAAGTGGACTTAATATAAAGGTTTATGTCCTTGTTTGCATTTTAGGAAACCATAAGCACCTGTTTAGAAATAGCTATTATTTTACTAAACTTGTTTAATTTGTTTTTCTTGTACATTACTATAATTCAACAGTATAAAAATTTTATAGCAATACATACTTCACAAAAGAATCCCCGATCAAAAGATTTTGATGCTGCTGTTGCATTATAATTTCATTTTACCCTTTCAGGATGATTATTTTTTCCCCCTCCATACAGCAATCTCTCATGTAAATAAATACAAGATAATTATGTTACTGGATTCATATATTATGCTTAAAAAGTTTGTCTAATCATGGTTTATTGCAGGGGTCCCCAACCCCTGGTCCAGCATGCCAGAAACTGGGCCACGCAAACAAGTGAAGCCCCATCCAAGGGATGCAGGCAGCATGCGAAACCACACCCCCACCAATCCACAGAAAAACCTCTCTCCACGGGATTGGTCGCTGGTGCCCAAAAGGTTGGGGGCCATTGGTTTATTGTAAATTGTCTGGACTGGCACAAAAGGAAGCAAATGATATGATGACTTAGTATAGTGTGAACCTAGTCCAGGCATGTCAAACTTGCGACATCATGTGACATTGCGCGATGTATTGTGACTTTTTCCCAATTGCCGGCAATGGGGTGGGCACGGTTTCGGCATGACACATCCGGCCCGCGGGCCGGCAGTTTGACATGCCTGACCTAGTCTTTCCCTAGCTTAGTTATTTGATATCCTGAGGAGTAATTGCCATAGTGTTCATGATGATCTGCAGGTAATCCTAAACTCAAGAAGATTGTTTTAATTCTATTAAAGTCAACTAAAATTGCTATGGGTGTGGATTGATATTTGCATCAAACTCATTCTTGCCTGTTTTGAGAGTAGCTACCTTGGGCATGGGAAAACAGCCAGGCCACGCAGCAAATGTTTAGATAAAACTCCTATGGTGTCTCCAAATTGGCATGCTCTCTGGACTAATGAAACTTGAACTCCAAAGCACAAGCCCTCATGTCTTGGCTCTTAAGCAAAGATTTTTTCCCTTTAGTTGCCACACTTTCTTCCACTTGCTGAATGCAAACATTACTGTATGTAGTGGATATATCTCTGTACAGCTTTCTCCCCCACCACCTCCCTAGTACTTTCTTAAGCAGTTCCCCTTTTTCTGGGTAATCACTGAATTTTATCCAGAAGTACCTTTGCTTGTAAGGGACGTGGTGGCTCAGTGGGTTAGGACGCTGAGCTTGTCGATCAGAAGGTCGGCAGTTTGGCGGGTTGAATCCTGAGTGCCACGTAACTGAGCGCCTGTTACTCGTCCCAGCTTGTGCCAACCTAGCAGTTCGAAAGCACGTAAAAATGCAAGTAGAAAAATAGGGACCACTCTGGTGGGAAGGTAACAGCGTTCCGTGTGCCTTTGGCGTCTAGTCATGCCGGCCACATGACCACGGAGACGTCCTCGGACAAGCGCTGGCTCTTCGGCTTTGAAACGGAGATGAGCACCGGCCCCTAGAGTCGGAAATGACTAGCACGCATGTGCAGGGGAACCTTTACCTTTACCTTTGCTTGTATTTTCTTCCTTCCAAACCCATCCCGTCGTACTATTAGAAGTATGGCCATTGCTTTCAACAAATCATTTTTTTCTCTATACACTATAAGACTTGTCCTTTATTCTTTCTCCAGGGAATTCAGGGCACCTTATACCAGGCTCCCAGCAATCTGATCCCCAGGTTACCTTGCATCCTGATAGACTGCAGAGACGAGGCTGTTTACATTCCCCAGTAGACCTTTGTTAACATGTTTTCAGATTACTCTTTGGCCGATAAGTGTTGTATTTATAACGCAACCTGACTAAACAAAGTGAATTGATCCATATTTAAACTGGAAGGAGATCATAACAAGTAAACAAAGTCATTTTTCCATTCAAATAATAAAGCAGTTTCTGTCTGTGTCATCTTCATTTAAAAGGCTTGTCAACGTGAGCCTGGAAGTGTTTTGCTTTACTAGAGACCCTGGATTACTATCAGATAGCTAATTTCTGGCCTGATGGGCTAATGTTGTAATGCTGCATAGGGGAACTTCCAAACCATTACATATCAAGTCATAAACAGTGGAAAATCAGTTCAGCAATGAATGCTTGCTGACATTTCTTTGTTAAAAACATTTGGAGGTCACTAGGTTGGATAAACATGGTTTACACAATTAACTGCCTTTATTTTCTGATCACTTCTTTCCTAGAAGTCCTTTAAAATTAGCTACATTGTTTTTCAGTTCTCAGATGAGTCAAGCTAAATGCAATGATAGCAAACAACATGCAGAACTATGACTGTTGACAGAACGCTAAGATTCATGGCTGGGTTCCAAGCCATAATATGGATTATTTGGTTCTGGCATAGCACAATGTGCAAACCCAGCCATTGCGGTGAACTGTGATTAGCTTAGCATGTTGAATGAACTCGTCCAATTTGCGTTTATATACTAAGTCATGGGTAGGCAACCTTGGCTCTTTTATGACTTGTGGACATCAACTCCCAGAATTCCTGAGCCAGCCATGCTGAGGGGAAAGGGAGAGGTTTCCAAGCTGAGCCATGCTGGCTCAGGAATTCTGGGAGTTGAAGTCTATGAGTCATAAAAGAGCCGAGGTTGTCTACCCCTGTACTAAGTCATGGTAGAGTGCCCCATATATTCATTGTATTAAACACAGTCGTTAATCTGTATCACCACTCTTGTATTGTCAGTTGGAGGGAGCGTGGTTTTGTGTGCTGCCTGCATCCTGTGGATGGGGCTTTGCTTGTTTTCATAGCCTGGTTTCTGGCATGTTGCAGACTGGTGTTGGTCCATGGATCAGGGGCTGGGGAGCCCTGGTGTAGAGTTTCCTGATTAAACGGGGTTGGACTAGGAGACCTCCAAGGTGCCTTCTAACTGTTACTCTATTATGTGATAGAATAGAATTGATTCTTCAGTTGGGATAGGAAGGACCTTCGCTCCTTCCGACGCGATCTGAAGACTTATTTGTTCCAACAAGCCGGCCTGGCCTGATGGGGGATGGGTTGGGATTTTATTGTTGTTTTTAATATATTTATTTATTGTTTTAGCTTGGGCATTGTGTTTAATTCTTTTTTAACTTTTGTATCTTTGTACTTTTATATGTTTGCCCTGTTCACCGCCCTGAGTCCTTCGGGAGAAGGGCGGTATACAAATAAAATTATTATTATTATTATTACTTCTCAGTGATTCTTCAATTGGGGGCAGTTATTCCTCGTAATTTGGGTATTTCCTAGGGCAGGGGTATAGGTAACCTTGGCCCTTTTATGACTCATGGACTTCAACTCCCAGGAATTCTGGGAGTTGAAGTCCACGAGTCATAAAAGAGCCAAGGTTGCCTACCCCTGTGCTAGGGCTAATGGAACAATTTGTAATCACTTGTTTTTGAGTCAAGGCATATTTGCCACTGCTTAGATGCTTTTGTAAAATAACAGAATCTGGCTTTTTGGCGTGTGGTGGTAATATTATTTGAGACTGGGAAAAGGGGTGATTGAGTCTCCAAGTTTAAGAATCATTGCTCTGTGGGTTAGCAGGAGTCGTGAAAGTGGTGAAAATAAGGAAACCAGTATGAGGATGAAATTTACTCGGTGTCTTTAACATTGCAGTATCTTGAAAAGGGGCGGAAAATTCTATGGGAAGACGTTTCTGTAAAAGCTAAAAACCAAACTAGCTAAATAAAACTAAACTAACTGAATTAGTTTTACAAATAAAACTAACACATTTTCCTTTTCTTAGTTTCTAGAAACCTCTTTCACATATGGCATTAGAATGCTCAGACACGTGGCTGGTAGACACATCTGAACTGGATTTTATTTATTTATTTACTTATTTATTTATTAATGGGATTTATATCCCGCCCTATCTCCCGAGGGACTCAGGGCGGCTAACAACAACAAAACTTAAAGGTCTCTGTACAGTAAATTAAAAATAAAATTTGAAATAAATTAAAATAAATTTTCTTTAGATTATCATAACAAAGTAAGAAAGGATTTTAGCAGGACCTAAAAAGGCTGATGGAGGCACTTTTAGTATATTTCCCACTAGCTAGGCTAGCTCACAAAGTAACCTGACAACTTTTAACAAGGCATCTGAAATGTTAAAAGTGGCTTAGAGGGTTGAGAATTTCAACAGCACTCATTAAATTAATCGCATTTTATTTTTGTGAAGGTGCTATATCTTTTTGAACTACGTATTCTTGGTACATAGTGGTTAAAAGATTTCTGAATTATTGATAGACTCAGGCAACACATGCTGTTGGTACTGCATAACAATGAGGCTCCTGGTTGATCCTCTTTGAGAAGTTCTTGTGCTTGGTTTTCAAGCAAGATTTTGATTCCTCCTCCCTTGCTGCCACCTGTGTAGATCATCCTGTGGATCGAAGCGACCTCTTCCCTGATATTTTCAGTGTTTCCCCTCTTATTTGAAGTACTAAAAGTTTTCAGCTGACAAGTAAGCTTGACAGTTATCTTGTGTATATGGGAATATTACTCTGCTTAAAAAAGGTAAACGTTCCCCCGCACATGCGTGCTAGTCGTTTCCAACTCTAGGGGCCGGTGCTCATCTCCGTTTCAAAGCCGAAGAGCCAGCGCTTGTCCGAGGACGTCTCCGTGGTCATGTGGCCGGCATGACTAGACGCCAAAGGCACACGGAACGCTGTTACCTTCCCACCGGAGTGGTCCCTATTTTTCTACTTGCATTTTGACGTGCTTTCGAACTGCTAGGTTGGCAGAAGCTGGGACGTGTAACAGGCACGCACTCTGTTATGTGGCAGTAGGGATTCGACCCGCCAAACTGCCGACATTCTGATCGACAGGCTCAGCGTCCTAACCTACTGCATACTGAAGGATTATTACTTCTTCAGTTTAGAACCCGGGTGCCCAACTTTGGCAATTTAAAGACCTGTGGACTTCAGCTCCCAGAATTCCCATCAAGTCATTCTAGCTGGGGAATTCTGAAAGTTGAAGTCCGAAGTTGCCAAGATTGGACAGCCCTGGATTGGAACTTCTCTGTCTCACTAAAATCAGCATCTCTGACATTCTGAGAATTCCTTTGTCCATCGTACACTGAATTTGACCTGACGTCAACTTCACTGCTCAGAGATGGTGGTCAGTAATCCTTTTTGTGTGATCTAGCAAGCGTTCCCTACTCTTGCCCAGTTCTTTGTAACGGACCGGCTGAACAAAACCAAGTGTCCTTGTGCTTTGCCTAGTGTTACAGGCCAGGTATGGTGTGTGGCTTCTTAAACAAAACTACAAAGCAAGAACAAATTATTGGAAGAGGAACAAACACCGCATCATCATTTGATGTAATATTAAAATTGCATGTGAGGTTCCCTGTTTTTTTCAACTGCTTCAGGCAGGCTGGATTGATCAAGCTGCGTGGTCCAACTTTTAGCTTTAGCAACCTAGAGAGGGATCATTCAAAGGTTGTGTGCTATGAGTAAGCACGCAGCGCAAGTGCGCTACAAACACCTTTATAAGGTCTTATCTTGCTGCGATGAGGACGGCGAGAGCTAATTACTTCGCTGCCCTCATCGCGTCCGCAGATAATCGCCCGGCCGCCCTGTTTAGGGTGACTTGCTCCCTCCTTAATCAGGAGGTGAGAGAGGATCCCTTGCAGGGGCGGTCCAAGGAGTTTAGTCATCATCTGACGGACAAAATCGCTCAGATCCAGGCCGGTTTGGACTCTAACTGGGCAGAGTCAGATGTGGAGGAATCGGACGGTCTTGAGCATGTTATCTGGACTGAGTTCGATCCTGTTTCCCCTGATGATGTGGACAGGATAATGGGGAGGCTGAGTTCCACCAGACATTTTAGTCGGTGTGATTTTTATGCTTAAAACCTGCATGAGCGATCTTGAGGTACGGATTTTGTTTCCTTATATTTGTGTTTTTAAAAACTTCACCTCCGTGGTTCAGTTGTCTGATTAGAGA
The DNA here is from genome assembly GCF_964194415.1 of Vipera berus. NCBI lineage: Eukaryota > Metazoa > Chordata > Lepidosauria > Squamata > Viperidae > Vipera > Vipera berus. The sequence goes on along the minus strand of NC_138211.1, from coordinate 18,652,031 downwards.
CTATTGGAGTAGGAGGCCCCTGATCTACTACTTTTAGCCACAGAAACCCCTGAGCTGAAAGTTCTGCGGACAGTCTACTTCATGGTGTAGTTGTTGGGAAGTTTGTGGACATATATAAGTCTATATCAGTGTAGTTATGGGCTGATTAGCTTCACAAGGGGGTGTGGGGTGGGGTGGTGGTGATGGTTTTGGAATAGGAGTGAAGAGATCCATGTTCTAGTCCACCTTCAGCCACAGAAGCTTTCTCAGTGATTTTGGGCCAGATAGTTGCTATTGGAAAAGTAGATCTTTATTACACTTAGAAATAAGTGTGTACCACATAAAATACTCCTTCTATTGCTGTTACATGTCCAGGCTTATCTTGCCCACTTTAAAAGTTATCTCAGTGAAAACAAAGATTTGTGTGTTAATTCTCTTACTGGAGGATCAATGCCTACTTAAAAGAGATTGCAAATCAACCAAAAGAGATTGCAAATCGTCAACTTCACACCTCTTAAATATAATAATAGATCATTCCAATTGTCTCCTTACCGGAGATTATGAGAGTGATAGCCAAATCTATCTGGAGGATGCCAGATTAAAGAAAGTTGATCCCCTTTAGGGTGTAGATCTGGATTTCTATTTAGAGAACTAAAGCTGCCCAACTTTTTCTAAAGCCCTATGAAGTTATGTAGTACAGTAGTTTTATTCCCAAAATCCTACTTATCAAATTAGAGCATGCTGCAACAGATCATTTAAGTAAGTGATTTTGGAACACTTAAAAATTAATAGAATATAGCTTTGGATGAATGTCTTAAAAATTTACAGTAGTGGCCAAAATTGTGGAAACCTTTTGGGGAAAAGTGTATTTTTGAGGTTTGATGGCTAATAACACCACTTTTTGGGGGGGAGCAGTACCATAAAATTATATATCAATGGAAAGATATTTAATCAAGAATGTAATGCAACAAAGTTTGTTCAATTATCTGTACTGTATTCTATGAAACGTTATAGCCAAATAAGCAGAAAAAGGAAGCACAACTTGCTTAGGTTGATCTCAGGTAGCTTTCCTTCATCTGATTGTAGCCAATGAGCATGCGTGTTTCGAGAGCCAATCAGGTGTCATCTTGTTTTGGCAATGAGCCAATCAGATCACAGTAGGATTCAGTTATTGACGTCATGTAATGAACCTGAGGAGGACGCTTGTCAGTGTGTTATGTGATCGCTATCGAGTTGGTTGGTTTTTTTTGTGTTCTTTCATTGAGTGAGCTTGTTAAAGAGTTGACTGGTCGCCCAGAAAGCGATGCAAAATAGTATTATTAAGTGAACAAGGCTACAGTTATAAAGAAATTAGAAGAAAAACTGGTGGAAACTTAACCAGAGGTGGCATTTCTAACTTGTACACTTTTCCCAAAAGGTTTCCACAATTTTGGCCACTGCTGTACATATTACTTGTGCATTTCCAAATACAAATGTGAATTATTTTATTTTACGAAAAGATTGTTTTATCTCATCCTTGAAAAATGAAATCCCCAAGGGCTGCTGCTTATTTTAAGCATCACCCCCAGCATTTAAATCAAAACTTGCTAAAAGCCCGATCTTGCAATCTAGAATACCAATATTACAAAAGGTATTTGCAGTTGCAGTACACAGCACATTATATTAATGAAGTAGTTCTGAGTGTTTCAGTGGGAAAAAAATTGTTCTAATACAGTAGCTGTGATAATATAGGGGGAAGTGCATCAGAATGGACTCTCTTCTGCCAAGCTGATTGGAAAAATGGACGTAATATTCATATACAAATCTGGGATTTAAATAAGCCTTAGAACTTGAATACATTTTAAGTGAGGTCCTTCCAGATACCTTTTTGTAGCCTTTTTATTGTCTATCAATATCTTTTAGGATAGCTGGGTTAGATCTGTTTTCTTGTAGTCAGAAGACTTATCTAGGCAACCTTGGTTGACCTTGAAAAAAAAACTAAGCAACATTAGATCTCTTAATACAGGTACTCCTCGACTTACAACAGTTGATTGAGTGACTGTTCAAAGTTACAACAGCACTGAAAAAGGTGACTTATGACCGCTTTCCCACACTTACAACTGTTGCAACCTGATCAAAATTCAAACGCTTGGCAGCTGACTCCTGATGGTTGCAGCAACCATTTGATGAACAAAGTCAATGGGGGAAGCCAGATTCACTTATTAACTGTATTACTAACTTAACAACTGCAGTGATTCACTTAACAACGGTGGCAAGAAAGCTCATAAAATGGGGCAAAATTCATTGAACAACTGTCTCGCTTAGCAACAGAAATTTTAGGCTCAATTGTGGTCGTAAGTCAAGGATGACCTGTTCTTGGATGCGGGAACCACTAAGAGATTCCAGAATTATAAGCTAACCTGGCAAGCTGAGAAAAGAAGAATCAAGAGGAAGGTGGTGGCAAGCCTCTTCCTAGTCAAACCCAGGAAAACATATCCTTGCGATCACCAAGAAACAGGTTTAGATGTTCCAAATAATATTTTCCAGGGGTAGAGAAAGAGCTTTTTCTGCCTATTTTCTCTTTGTTTCTTGGGCTTGTGTGGTTTTCTTCCAGCGGGATGCAACAGAAATGGTCTAGAACGGGTAGGCAACCTTGGCTCTTTTATGACTCGTGGACTTCAACTCCCAGAATTCCTGAGCCAGCATAGCTCTGGAATCTCTTAGTGGTCTCCCATCCGAGAACAGGTAATCCTTGACTTACGACCACAACTGAGCCTAAAATTTCTGTTGCTAAGCGAGACAATTGTTCAATGAATTTTGCCCCATTTTATGATGTTCAAAATAATATTTTCCAGGGGTAGAGAAAGAGCTTTTTCTGCCTATTTTCTCTTTGTTTCTTTGGCTTGTCTGGATTAGGAAGTAGGACTCCTTCTGTTTTTTTCCGGTGGGATGCAAAAGAAATGGTCCGGGGGGGTGGTTGTTACCTTTTTTTGTCGCCAAAGGTGTTAGAAGATATAATTTCCAGATTGCCACCGAGCAACCTATTTTCATTCTCTCCTTCAAAGGTAGTAATTCTCTGTGGAGAAGTAAACAAGAACGAAGGCAAACGTATATATCCCAAGATAAAGTTGCAGGCTCCAATCTGAATTGGTCACCGGATAGTGAAGAAGTAAACACGCTTGTCTTACCTGTCTTACTTTTCTTCTGCTGCTTCAGAACATGTTTCATGACGTGGATAGTTTTGAATAAAACTCCACTGAGATATGTTGTACATGAAAAGTTTAATCGAAGAGACTGTAAAACAAGAATGATACGGATCGCCCTTATGAACTTGTTTGAAATTGAATGTACTGCACTCAGCCTTGTGAAGAACTTAGTAAGAAAGTCAACGCAGGAATGGTTATGGAGTGGTAATTTATTCAATGTAATATAATATAAATTATGTTATTCAATATAAAAAATTTTTAAAAAAATATGTTGGCTCTTTTATGGTCTGTGGCATTGGTATGGAATTTTAAATGTCTAAGAATCCAGACACGTTGTATTTAGTGCAGATTGCTAACATTTGTTTAGTGACTGTCCGAAATTGCAATGGCAATGAAAAAGCTGACTTGCAACCAGTCCTCGCATTTACAACCATCACAACATCCACACAGTCATAGGATAAAATTGGGGCGCTTGGCAATCGGCTTTTTATGACAGTTGTAGCATCCCAGGATAATGTGATTGCCGTTTGCAACGTTCCCAGCCATCTTCCAGCAAGCAAAGTCAAAGGGAGAAGCCGGATTCACTTAATAGTCTCCTGATTCATTTAACAACTGCAGTGATTCATTGAACAACCATGGCAAAAAGAGTCATAAAACTGGGCGCAACTCAACAGTTGCCTTCCTTAACAGGAAGGAAATTCTGGCCCTGGTTTGGCTGCAAATTGAGACTAATTTATAGCTTAGTTATTTATAGCCAGTTATGCTTATTTTGTAAACTCTGATTCAACAAACCAGGCTTTAGTGTAATATTTGAACCAGATCATAGACAAGGCGCTTTCCTTATATTGGACCATGTGTATCAGAAACAAAGTAACGGAGTTGGAAGGGACCTTTGAGGTCTTCTAGTCCAGCCCCCTGCTCAAGCAGGACGCTGTACTCCATTTCCAGGCAAGTGGGCTGTACAGTCTCTTAAAAGCCTCGAGTGATGGAGAATCCCATCAGTTGTTTTAAATCTGGAATGCTAGGCAGAGAGAGAGAGACCACTTCATACCTTCAGGTGGTGATTTGGGGATGACCTCGAATGTCCGGGCCCTTTGAGTGCACACGAGTCGCATTCATAAAAGCAGAAGCATTCTTGGGAGGCATGGAGCAGATCTCAGGAAATGTATTTCATTGAAAAATAAGGGATCATTGTCAGAAGGGTTACTTTTTAAAGATTGGCGATTCTTGCCTTCTCTCTGGCTACAAATGGCGCGTCAGTCCTTGTGCACACGGTGGCCTCCTTTTGGTACGTGAATGCCAGTGGGATCACATTGTAGAGATTTGTCAGTGTGTAAAAAGCACACAATCACCCTCAGTTCAGTTTGTCAATAGCTGGCAGGGACTGCCTTGACTGCAACGGTCCCTCATTCATGCTGGAGACGATGCCGCCACTTGTTGAATGAATTGTCTAATTCATGGAGCGCCGGAATGCCCTACGTCTTCCGATGGGGGAAAAGGGTCCTGATGACGCAAGGACCAGTCTGCGGAAGGTCAATCCCCTCCGCAGTTAAGCCATGAAATTGGGGGGTGGGGAGGAAGCCTCTATTGTCTACCCCTCTTCTGTTCCTCAAATGTCACTGTAGGGGGAAAAAAAAGGCTTGCTTTTTCTATCGCTTTGTACAAAAGATTGAATGAGTGAACTTTACTTCCTGCATAGTGTTTTCTTTCTGCAGGAGATTCACCACTGCTTAGTTTAATCTGTGCGTGATGCCTTCGCCCATCAGTTGCTTCAGGTCCAGCAAAGTTTTACACCTCAGAATTTATCTAAAAATGCTAGCATGGAGTACCCCAAATATCTAGGCCAGGCATCTTCAAACTTGGCCTTTTTATGACTTGTGGACTTCAACTCCCAGAATTCCTCAGCCGGAAACGCCGGCTGAGGAATTCTTGGAGTTGAAGTCCAGAAGTCATAAAAGGGCCAAGTTTGAAGACCCCTGATCTAGGCACTGTTCCTAACTATTTCTCTTATTCCGTCTGCTTCCTGTTTGTTTATTTCCATTGTAAATATTGGTGCCGGAGACATAGCAAAAAAAAAAAAAAGCAAAAAGCACGGGGAAAAAATAATAGGTGAAGGACACTGATAATAATTTGATAGTTTAAGATTTTAAAAAGGCCCGGAGTTTAAAATTAAAAACAGTTTTCAGCTGAGCTCCTAAAGAGCGTTGATGCAATTCACACTTTGTGCTAAGCTATAAAATGTTTAGTTAATTTTGGCTGAGTATGCTGTGCTAATTGGTCTTACGGTGTATTACCATGGTTTTAGAAGTGTTCTGTTGGCAAGAAGTTTTTGTGATTATGAAGTCACCAGAGTTTAGCTTTATGCATTGATGTTATTCGTTTGTGCTTTATTCCTTAGACCAGGGGTCAGCAACCTGAAACAGTGAAAGAGCCACTCGGAACCGGTTCCCTCAGAAAAGAAAAAACTGGGAGCCGCAAAAAATGGGTGCTCATGCGCGTACATGCGTGCATGCGCAGAACAGGGTTTGACTGAAGAGTGGAGCCAAGGCAAGATATGCACCTACCCTACCCTGCATATTTGAATTGATTGGTTGAACTTTTTTAGTCCCACTTTTTTTTTTGGACTACACATAGCAGAGGACTGGGAGCCGCAGGAGACGGCTGAAAGAGCCGCGGGGTTGCAGACCTGTGCCTTAGACTATGATTAGAGAAAATGTAATTTAGCACAAACATGAATTCAAATTTGTCCATGGAGATTCTCAGTCATCCAGGTCATGGTTGTCCCAAAGGTGCTTTTTCAAAAGGCAACTGGACTTTCATCGCCGTCATCATCGTCGTCGTCATCATCATCATCATAAAGTTGGAAGGGACCTTGGAGGTCATCTAGTCCAACGCCCTGCTTGGGCAGGAAACCCTATACCATTTCAAACAAATGGCTGTCCAGTCTGTTCTTAAAAACTTCCAGTGTTGGAGCATTCACCACTTCTGGAGGCAGGTTGTTCCACTGGTTAATTGTTCTCACTGTCAGGAAGTTTCTCCTTAGTTCTAGGTAGCTTCTCTCCTTGATTGGTTTTCATCCGTTGCTTCTTGTCCTGCCTTCAGGTGCTTTGGAGAATAGCTTGACTCCCTCTTTGGGGCAGCCCCTGAGATATTGGAACACTGCTATCATGTCACCCCTCGTCCTTCTCTTCGTTAAACTAGACATACCCAATTCCAGCAACCATTCCTCATATGTTTTAGCCTCCAGTCCCCTAATTATCTTTGTTTCTCTTCTCTGTACCCTTTCTAGAGTCTCGACATCTTTTTAACATTGTGGCGGCCAAAACTGGATGCAGTATTCCAAGTGTAACCTTACCAAGGCATTGTAAAGTGGTATTAAAACTTCACGTGATCTAGATTCTATCCCTCTGTTAATGCAGCCTAGCACTGTGTTGGCTTTTTTGGCAGCTGCAGCACATTGCTGGCTCATATCTAAATGATTGTCCGCTAGGACTCCGAGATCCCTCTCACAGTTACTACTATTGAGCAAGGTACCACCTATACTATACCTGTACATTTGCTTTTTCTTGCCGAAATGTAGAACCTTACTTTTTTCACCATTGAATTTCATTTTGTTAGATAGCGCCCAGTGTTCCAGTTTGTCCACATCCTCCTGTATCTTAAGCCTATCTTCTGGAGTGTTGGCTATTCCTGCCAGCTTGGTGTCGTCTGCAAATTTGATGAGTTCTCCATCTATCCCCTCATCCAAATGGTTGATGAAGATGTTGAAGACCACTGGGCATAGAACAGAGCCCTGGGGCACCCCACTACACACTTTCCTCCATGTAGATGCGGTTCCTTTGAGGACCACACGCTGAGTACAGCCGGTCAGCCAGCTACGAATCCATCTGGTGGTGATGCTGTCTTGTTTTTCTTTGAAGAAAAGAAGCTTCTTCAGCTCTGACTTGATGGTGGGGAATGGAAGGATTTATATTCCTTGCAGACAGCTGGTCATTTGCATTCTTTTAGAGAGTCATTGAGGCCACCTGGAGGTTTACCTGTGTCCTCAGGGTCATCTGAGTGGTGCAAATGGGTGTGGAGCTGGCTTGGAACTGCTGAAAGGACTGTGTTGTAGACCTGAGATAGATGATGTTGGATCTCTCCCCCTCTCTGTCGAGAGAGGGCTATTCAGTTTTGACCTAGATGGCCTCTTTGGGCCCTCTTTCAAACCAGCGGTCCTCCCTGTCCAAAATGTGGACTTTGCTGTCTTCGAAAGAGTGGCCTTTGTCTTTTAAATGCAGATGGACTGCTGAATCTTGTCCTGATGGGTTTGTTCTCCTACGGGAGAACAAATTGTTGGCTTTTGACAAGCCTCCTTAGGGGGAACATTCCAAAAACAGCCGCATCACCCCAGTTGGAAAAGGCTTCTGTTCTTATTGTCAGCTGTGTCATCTCTGGCAACCAACTGTCTTATTTTGTTCAGTTTAGCCAGCTGAAAAACGGGATCGAGAATTGCTTCACATGATTTGGTTGGATTAATTAATGCCTGCAAGAGCACTTGATTGCAATTAGTAGATGGGTGTAACTGCCCTGAGATGCAGATCTTTTCTCCTCCCTTACCACCTTTCCTCCTAAGACTTTCATCATCATCATCATCATCATCATCATCATCATCATCATCATTCTCATAAAGGACCTTCCTATCTAAGCATATACATGGAGGGTAGTTCTGGCTTCAGAACATGGTGGATTTCTGTCAGCGGTTTCTCTAGCATTTGGCTACCTTATATACTGGGAGAGAGGGCTTGCTCCTCAAAAACAAACTCTGGATCTGAAGATACATAAACAATTTTGAAAGGAGGTTCTATGTAAAGCTATATTTTCTGGTCCTGCTTCTAGCTGGGCCATTGAAATGTGCTTTTTTTCCAAAAGCAACTGGACTTTCCTGGTTTTTTTTTTCTTCCTTTGAAGACGTTTTCAAAGGAAATACCCAAGAAAGTCTAGTTGTCTTTTGAAAAAACAAAAAAAAAAAAACAAAACTAAAGCACCTTTGGGATAATGATGACCTGGATGATTGAGAATCTCCATAGATGGGCATTGAAATGGTTCACGGAAATAGTCTTTGTGTTCACAGACTTTCTCTCGGGGATAACTATAGGTGTTGTCTCTTTATGTACCATTTTCTGAGATTTTGTAAGGGTGCAAAGTAGAGGACCAATTCGCATGCTGTAGTTTGATATGTCATATAAGTGCCAAAGTCAGGTGCAAAGAATAATGACCATTCCTATAGTTGTAACATGGAAGATTTGTTCTGGCCCACATATAAGAATCTGGTCAACTAAAGTTCAATATTAAATTGGTGGCATGTAAAGGTCAACCAAATTCAGGAGGGATTGGATTCGGAGTGCTTGTGAGGACACAGCAATGATGCTTAACCCCCTCCCCAGCCCCTGCTCTTTATCTATTATTGTTGTTGTTAGCTGCGAAGTCGTGTCCGACCCATCGCGATCCCATGGACAACGTTCCTCCAGGCCTTCCTGTCCTCTACCATCTTCTGGAGTCCATTTAGGCTCACGCCTACTGCTTCACTGACTCCATCCAGCCACCTCATTCTCTGTCGTCCCCTTCTTCTATTGCCCTCAATCTTTCCCAGCATTAGGCTCTTCTCCAGTGAGTCCTTCCTTCTCATTAGGTGGCCATAACTAGATTGGCTTTTCCTGAAATTTATGCTTGGTGGAAAGCACATAGAATGCGCTAAACTGCCTGAAAGTTACATTTAACCATGTAATGTGGTGGATGAAAATAAACAACAAGAAAAGATTGGACAACCATTTGTCTGTAATGGTATAGGGCAGGGGTAGGCAACCTTGGCTCTTTTATGACTCGTGGACTTCAATTCCCAGAAATCCTGAGCCAGCATGGCTCAGCTTGGAAACTCTCCCTTTCCCCTCAGCATGGCTGGCTCAGGAATTCTGGGAGTTGAAGTCCACGAGTCATAAAAGAGCCAAGGTTGACTACCCCTGGTATAGGGTCTCCTGCTTGAGCAGGGAGTTGGACTAGAAGACCTCTACAGTCCCAACTCTGCTATTCTGTTATTCTGGGTGTATCTCGAATGTTTCCCTGGCATTTTAGAAAATAATGTCCTTTGGAAAAAGTTTTGATTTGTTAAGTGCCCCAGTAAGACTTCCACAAATACAGTTGCTGGACATTTAAACAGGCGTTCCTGCAGGTTTTTACCTACCAAGAAGCAAGCTGTTCTTGTTTTTGGCATCTCCTGAAGTCTGGAGTTAGGGCACGGGTGTCCAACCGTGGCAACTTTAAGACTTGTGGGCTTCAGCTTCCAGAATTCCCCAGCCAACCATGCTGGGTGAGTAAATTCTGGGAGTTGAAATCCGCAGTCTTTAAAGTTGCCAAGTTTGGAGACCACTGAGTTTAGGGCATGGATGAAAGCTCTAGAACAGTGTTGCTCAATCCCAGCAACTTTAAGATATGTGGGACTTCAGTTCCCAAAATTCTCCAGCCACCATGACTGGGAGTTGAAGCCCACACATCTTAACAATTGTTGAGAGTGAGCGGCACTCCTCTAAAGTATCTAACAATTAGAAAGTGAAGGGTTAGCACTAGTTGTTGTATTTTTGTAGTATCGAGCATCCGGCAGTTTAATCCTGTGCAAAAAGAATCAACCATCAGAAGCCAAAGGCTAAAATCTAGTTCCGTTCCCTGCAAAAATGTAAGCCAATTCTTCATTTGCCAATATGAAAGGAAAAATAACAGGAATGGCTTCCTACCTACTTAGGAATCTATGGGTAATGCCTCCCCATTCCCAGAGGTAATAACTTCCTGTCACGGATAAAATTAATTCTAAGCCAGGCATGTAATTTGCCTTGCTTTCTTGATATTGTACGCTCAGTATCTATAACAAAAGTGACCCGGCCAGTTTCAGAAAGTCATTAAATTGACTAGAAGAACTACTCTGTTCTTGTGATCAGCCTCCCTTTGCAGTACTCAAAGCTGCTGCTCAAGTAAGTAGCTTTTTCCTTACTATTTTCTTGGGTGAATTTCAACACTAAATTGCTCTTGTTGTTGTTGTTGTTGCGAAGTCGTGTCCGACCCATGGCGACCCCATGGACAATGTTCCTCCAGGCCTTCCTGTCCTCTACCATCTTCTGGGGTCCATTTAGGCTCATGCCTATTGCTTCAGTGACTCCATCCAGCCACCTCATTCTCTGTCGTCCCCTTCTTCTCTTGCCCTCAACCTTTCCCAGCATTAGGCTGTTCTCCATTGAGTCCTTCCTTCTCATTAGGTGGCCAAAGGATTTGAGTTTCAACTTCAGGATCTGGCCTTCTAAAGAGCAGTCAGGGTTGATTTCCTCTAGGACTGACCGGTTTGATCGCCTTGCAGTCCAAGGGACTCGTAGGAGTCTTCTCCAGCACCATAGTTCAAAGGCCTCAATTCTTTGGCGCTCAGCCTTTTTTATGGTCCAACTTTCACTGCCATACATTGCAACTGGGAAGACCATAGCCTTGACTATACGCACTTTTGTTGGCAGGGTGATGTCTCTGCTTTTTAGTGTGCTGTCTAGATTTGCCATGGCTTTCCTCCTCCTGCTCTACTAGAGGTAATTTTTTTCTTCTTCTGCAGTGTACCATTGTCCAGAAATGGGACATCTATCAATCAAAATAACTCCCATCTGCATAGCATGAAACCTTGCCAAAGATTCTGTTTTCTAGCGCCTTCATTCTTCCCCTAGAAATATTTACTTCTACTGTTTAAGACTGTGTGTATTTTTGTACTTCTAAAGGATCATTGCAACCATGTGCTTGGAAATTTTATATAGCTGAGCCTCCGAAGAGGGAGTTGGAAGCAAGATGATTTGCCCCACTGATCCAGGAGTTTATGCATCATGATGACAAAATCCTCTTTGCTCCAGTTCAGGGAGAGAATAGTTATTAAAATCTCTGCCAGTTAGTCCGCTTCACAAGATTCTCAGGATCTTTCATTGCCTCCCCATTCATAGTTTTTGGCTGAAACTACAGGTAGTCCTTGACTTACGACCATAATTAAGCCCAGCATTTCTGTTGTTAAGCGAGTCAGTTGTTAGGTGATTCTGTCCCATTTTACGACATTTCTTGCCACAGTTGTTAAGTGAATCACTGCAGTTGTCAAGTTAACTACACGGTTGCTAAGTGAATCTGTCTTCCCCACTGACTTCGCTTATCAATAGAAGGTCGCAAAAGGGGATCACGCGACCCCGGGATGCTGCAGCCGTCATGTATGTGAGTCGGTTGCCAAGCATCTGGATTTTGATCACGTGACCATGCAAAAAAAAAAAGTCACTCTTCAGTGCCATTGTAACTTGTCACCAAGTGAATTGTTGTAAGTCGAGGACTACCTGTATTGTGTTGATCGTTCTGTGGCAAGGGAGCCTTGTTTTTAATGTTTGTGTCTCTGCTGTCTTGCTTTCTAAGATTTTGGTGTTCTCTTGTCCCAAGCCCTTGACTCTGAATGCTAACCTTGTTGATTTCAGTTTTTCACTTTTCACCCAAATGGAGAGGCACTTTAAAAAATGATCTGCTTTTAGTGTTTCAAAGCACCAGTTACAGCCTGAGCATGCAAATGAATCTGTGAGGATTGTATAGCATCTGTAGGGAAAAGGGGCCGTTACTCTTTCTGTCACTTGCTCTACAAGTATCTAATAGCAGTGCAAAGTAATTTGAGTTTCCTGGAGTTATGAAATAAGTGCATTTAAAGCAAAAATGTTCAACCTGGATTAACTCTGTAGCTTTCTACCTCCAGTAGGCAAAGTTGAAAGCTCTTTTTTTAAAAAAGGCAGCAGGAATCAAGCTAAAAAAAAAGTGGAGACAAGGAGAGTTTTTAAGCACTGCAATGGTGATTTTTTTTTGTAGGCTTCCACAATGGCTGCTGTGTTTACTCTGGCAATAAAGCCAAAAATGCACACTGAGAATGTAGCTGTATTATAAAGGCCTGTTCATGTAGCTCATTAATCAATAATTGGCTTTCATATTCTGTGGCTTGCTCTTTATCCTAGAGACCAGCTGGCAAGTTCTTATATAAACTGGAATGAATACTTGGCATTAATTTTAAGATCAGGGGTATGTACACGGACAGGCATGCTAACACACACATGCAACACTTTTTCAAACAATAGCATCTGGAATTCTTAATTTGTTTTGACCTGCCTAGTTTCCATTTCCGCTTCTATGTATTCCCAAATAAATATGTGCAGGAAAGCTATTTTACACCTGCCCGTGGTTATTGGCTCTTTAGGATCTGAATGTCGATATTTCTTTCTCTTACCTGGATATTTTTGTCTGGAAAACAAAGGAGACAGGATAGTTCGCCTGCAAAGTTCGTGAAATGGCCCTTTCTTGATGAATGAGCTGTCACATCATTGAGCCTCATCGGATTAGGAGGGCGAACCCAAGACCACCAGGCTTGCCCTTGCTGCTCTCTGTGGCTGGATTTTTTTTTCTTGTAAAGGTTTCAGTACCCAAAGTAGCACTGACGATGTTACCTAGTTTGGGTAAAGAAACATTTGCAAGAAAACAGCCAAGCTCAAGAGAGCACCAAGGATCCTTCATTTCAACCCTGAATTACAAATATTCTCCTTTTTTATTATTCACCATCATTTCTATGGAGATTCTCAGTCATCTAGGTCGTGGTTTTGTCCCAAAGGTGCTTTTTTATGGGGCAACTGGACTTCCTTGTTTTTCTTTGAAGACCTTTCACTTCTCGTGCAAGAAGCTTCTTTGGCTCTGACTGACCATTCCCCACCATCCAGTCAGAGCCGAAGAAGCTTCTTGCACGAGAAGTGAAAGGTCTTCAAAGGAAAACAAGGAAGTCCAGTTGACTCGTGAAAAAAAGTACCCTTGGGTCACCATCATTGCATATTCTGTTCAGATAATGCTTGAGACCAAATAAGAGTCCTCTCTATATTATTGCCTAGAAGGAAATCCCAGATAACTTCGTGTATTTTTACTTCTAAAGATGCTCGTGTGTGTTCAGGTTACAAAACATGTTGTAATAGGAGTTAAGCAGTTGTAAAAAGTGATACAATTATGTTCAAAGCCATTATATTCTGGCCTTTAGTCTGTTGGTTAAAGCCGGCTGGCTGAGGAATTCTGGGAGTTGAAGTCCACAAGTCTTAAAGTTGCCAAGGTTGAGGACCCCTGCGTTTAAAGGAGCTCCTGTAGGAGAGAGTGTAATACAAAGGACCAATGCTGGATTTGTTTGGTTTTCAGAAGCAAAGTGGAGATCTGGCTCCTATCACCTTTCATAATGTTAATGGCATCTAGCTAGCTAGAACAATTCTAGGTCCAGATATATTGGGGCTAAAGAAGAAATTGGAAATTCTCTACAGTGCTGATCATATCCAGCCCCCTAAATATTTTTAAAAAGAGAAATGAAACCAACGAAAACGTAGCTTCTAGTTTTCAATTATTTGTTCAGGATGTCACAAGTTGAAGGTAGATGGGTAACAGCCCCTGTTCTTTCCCATGTGGAAAGTTGAAATAAAGTCACTGCTATCATTTGCAGTGAAAAAACATGTGGGTCATCGCTTTGCTTTCTTGTTTCCAAACAGGGACTACTGCTTGCGCACGGATATTTTTGTAGAAAAGTCAGCTAAAACAGCCCTGCAGATTTCTACTTGCCCACATGCCCAGAATGAGTAATTTTCTTTTGATGGTTGAATACAATATCATTAGGGCTTTCCCCCCCCCTCCCTTAATGAGCAATTTGCAATAATTGGCTGCTTATTCAAATAATGTTTGAATAGCCATGAAGAAAGAGGAACAAGCCCTCCTGGCCCCAACAAGCTGGCACAACAATTAACACAATAGATTAATCTGAAATCAAGTTAAATAACAGATTATTCCACAATTGCTGGCTAGGGATCTCCTTTGCTGGAACTCCCCGTTTCTCCCCCCCCCCCAATTTTCATCTTTTAGAATCCTGTCCTCCCCCCCTCTTTTTTTACATACAGTGTGTCAGATATCTTCTTTTATTAAGATATTTCTATACCATCTGACAGATTTTTTCCCTCTCCAGATGGCATACAACATATTTTACCCCATTAAAAATGCAAACACATAAAACAGTACAAAGTTAAAATATAGTAAAACACAGAAATGGTATAAACCGGCGACTGTGAGTAATAAGTCTGCCTCTCCTTCCATGAGCTGTCAAATGTCATGGTAAATAAATCTCTTTATCAGATGATAGATCATCAGCATTATATATTTTTTGGGGGAGGGGACAGATTTTGGAAAGATTTCTACTTTATCTCTTAATATTTATTATATATTTTTTAATATTAATAAAGAGCTTGTATTGTTAGTATGAGGGATGCGGTGGCTCAGTGGGTTAGGACGCTGAGCTTGTCGATCAGAAGGTCGGCACTTTGGCGGGTCAAATCCCGAGTGCCGCGTAACAGAGTGAGCGCCTGTTACTCGTCCCAGCTTCTGCCAACCTAGCAGTTCGAAAGCACATAAAAATGCAAGTAGAAAAATAGGGACCACTACGGTGGGAAGGTAACAGCGTTCCGTGCGCCTCTGGCGTCTAGTCATGCCAGCCACATGACCATGGAGACGTCCTCGGACAAGCGCGGGCTCTTCGGCTTTGAAACGGAGATGAGCACTGGCCCCTAGAGTCGGAAACGACTAGCACGCGTGTGCGGGGGAACCTTTACCTTTACCTTTATTGTTAGTATGGATCTCTTTATAAGAGGACCTTCTATACTATATGGTTTTTATTTTAATATTAATAATGAGCTTGTATTGTTAGTATGGATCTCTTTATAAGAGGACCTTCAATATTACATATTTTTTTAATATTAATAATGAGCTTGTATTGTTAGTATGGATCCCTTTATAAGAGGACCTTCTACAATGGGGAGGGGAGGATATAAAGTTTGCAGAAGCATTTAACAAAATCCTCAGAAATAGAATCCGCCCCTCTTCTTCTAAATGAATTAGGGTTAAGACTGAGCACGTCCATTGGCCAAAAAAAAGTAATGGCCTTTTTTTTTTGAGGGGGGCGGGTAGGAGAGAATGAAGGAGGACTATGAAGAACATCACTGGTTGGATGCCTAAACGGGAGCCCGTTTTGTTCTATGGCCAACTTGTCCATTGGCAAATTAATGCTGCCTGACTTAAGCCTTTCAGCTGACTTTCCTTCTCAAAGCAGCCTAGGTGGTGGAGAATGTAGATTGGCACTTCTGTCAGAATTAGCAGTTTGTGGTCTACTTCAATAATTATTTCCTCTGGTGCTTTCTCGGCTTGCTATATAAGGATGAGGAGTAGGATGGGATGGTTGATGCAGTTTCCATGGACACCACGAAACACAGCAGCGAGAAACCCAGAAGGAGTGGGGAATCTGATTTCCACCATCTTCGGGTTTCCACTTTCTGCCCCAAAATAGTCAGAAAAGGGTTGGGCTTTTCTTTGGCCCCCTGCGACACAATGAACTCTGCAGACCAACAAGATTGACGATAGGAAGAAGGGGCCGGGTAACATGCAAAAATTCAAATGATTTCCCAAACCGTTTTTGGGGTTTGTTTGTTTTTTGTATCCGGCAAGGCTGTTGATAAAAGAGGAGAAGAGTTAGCTTTGTGTATCATTTTAGCTTGTGTTGTGTTGTGTTCCTGGTCTCTAGTTCTCACCTTCAAAACGCAATGAATTCTTACTCCATCCGGCCAGCTGACTGTTGGAATGAGGAAGAGAATAGTTGCGTAAAGCTCCCTTTGATTGCTCCGGAAACTCCCTTTGAACTGGCCGGTATAATTGTTGTGTATCTTGGGTCAAGCTGGAGTGGGGCAACAAAATGTGTAGGGCAGGGATGGGCAATTCATTTTCCCCAAGGGGCCACGTGAGAAACTGAGACTCTTATGGAGGGCTGAACCGATAGGCTGAACTTAATTCTGCTCAGTTGCGTGCATGGCGTACACTTATTTACATTTGATTTCTAATTTCCGATTGACCTCAGTAGGGATGGGACAGGGACAGCCAAACATCCAGATGTGGCCCCGGGGCCATAAAATGCCAAGGTCTGGTGAGTGTAATACAGGGGTCCCCAACACCCTCCCCCCAACCCTCATTACGGGCTGCGGCCCATTCGGAAGCAGCGGGTAAGCGTGCACATGCGTAACTCCACTTGCACAAGCAGTGGGCGCGCATGCCCGTTGCTCACGCAAATGCAGCTGCACGCGTGGAACCATCCCCTCCACCCCTGTGCCGCTGGTCCGCAAGGCTGAAAAGGTTGGGCACCGCTGGTGTAATCCGAAGAAAAAACTAGTTACAACCTAGTTTTACAACCAATCTTTCTTTCCAGCACTCCCATTTTTCCCACGATCACCGCATCTTAAATACAGGTGAAGCACGGGTGTTTGAGGATCCTCTTGTTTTAGGAGCAGAGGGAGGAGCTGGCTGGATTAAGCCAAAATTCTTGCTTCTGGCCATTATCAAGAAGCCATCAAAGGACTTGGAAGTCCTACTTGCCTGCAGTTGTACCTAACCCTGAAGATGCAGTTTCACTATTATATTTAATGGTTAATAAGCACAAGAATTTGAGCCGGGCTCAGCTGAAGATCCTGTCTAACCCAGCAACGTGTCCTCCACTGTGAGAAACAGCACATGAACAGTAGCAATTTTTTCCCCCCGTTCTTCCTTAGCAACTGGTGCTGAGTATATACTGAGTAGTATACTGCTCTGAACAGACTTCCAAGTTTTTGTTTCTAAATTTCATTAGGCATCTTGAATATTCATCACATAGAAAGATGGTGCACAAATGAAAGAAACAGTTTAAATACTTAGAGCCCACAGGAATTCAAGTTTCCTCTTTCTTAAAACTATTTCTCTTGGTGCCCCCCCCCCAGGTGTCAGGTGTCAATGAGTTCTGCAGCTTAATTTCATAGTACAGGTATTTATTTATTTATTTATTTATTTGTTTGTTTTTATATACCGCCCTTCTCCCGAAGGACTCGGGGCGGTGTACAGAGCAAGGCAAGTATACAGTAAAACAATAGTAAAACAAATGAAACCCCAGAATCTATCAGGCCAGGCCGGCTTGCTGGAATAGGTAGGTTTTTAAGTCACGCCGGAGGGTGCGAAGGTCGGGGGCCATCCGGATTTCAGCAGGCAAGCAGTTCCAAAGGGTTGGCGCACCCACCGAGAATGCTCTCCCCCTGGGGGTCACCAGCCGGCATTCTCTGACCGGTGGCACCCTGAGGAGGCCCTCTCTGTGGGAGCGCACAGGACGGAGGGGTGTTGACGCCGGCAGTAGGTGCTCCCGTAGGTAATCCGGACCCATGCCATGTAGGGCTTTGTATGTCATCACTAGCACCTTGAATTTCACCCGGAAGGCAACTGGAAGCCAGTGCAGCTCACGGAGGAGAGGTGTAATATGGGAGTATCGGGAAGCCCCCAAAAGTGTTCGAGCAGCTGCACTCTGTACCAGCTGAAGCTTCCGAGTGGCTCTCAAGGTAGGGCTCCACTGAGTGAAACTGAGTGAAATGTTAGGTGAATTTGCCCCACTTTGCGACCGTTCTTGCCATAGTTCTTAAGTGAATCACTGCACTTGTTAAGTTAATAACAACACGGTTGTTAAGTGAATCGGGTGTCCCCACTGTGCTTATAAGAAGGTTGCCGAAGGTGATCACGTGACCCCAGGACGCTGCAACGGTCACAAATACGAGTCAGTTGCCAAGAGTGAATTTTGATAATACAACCATGGGGATGGCGTGACGGTCATTAAGTGTGAAAAACGGTCACAAGTCGCTTTATATACACACACACATACACAGTATATAGCACCGAAAGGCCATACTTTGCAAAATGCGTTTGGCCGAGCGAAGCACTTTTCCCAAACCTTTAAAGCACCCGCTTCCTTCGGAAGGCTGCTGTGGCTGCTTCAGAGGCTGTTCTGGGTTGTCGGTATGCATGTGCACGTAGCAGCTTTGCCTTCCTGGGTGAAGGGTGCGTGACATACCTGTACATCCAGCTCTGGGTGGCCTTCGGTGCAGTTCCAGCAGGCTTCTGAAGGACACGGCTGCCGGCTGTCCTGCGTTAGAAGCTCGCTCTCAAGCACCCCTTTTCAGGGCTTTGCAGAGCCCTAATCCTTCTTTAAGGGATGCGGTGGCTCAGTGGGTTAGGACGCTGAGCTTGTCGATCAGAAGGTCGGCAGTTTGGCAGGTCGAATCCCGAGTGCCGCATAACAGAGTGAGCGCCTGTTACTCGTCCCAGCTTCTGCCAACCTAGCAGTTCGAAAGCACGTAAAAATGCAAGTAGAAAAATAGGGACCACTACGGTGGGAAGGTAACAGCGTCCCGTGCGCCTTTGGCGTCTAGTCATGCCGGCCACATGACCACGGAGACGTCCTCAGACAAGCGCTGGCTCTTCGGCTTTGAAACGGAGATGAGCACCGGCCTCTAGAGTCGGAAACAACTAGCACGCATGTGCAGGGGAACCTTTACCTTTACCTTTAATCCTTCTTTTGAACTAGAGTTGTTATCAGGCCTTTGCGGTCTCTAGAAAATTGGACCGACTAGGAGCAACGCATCAAACGCTTGTGTTTCTTTTTTCCTCCTTTCCCCATCATTTCGTTTTTAAAAAAAACAACAACCCTTATTTGTGAACCAGTAGGCAGGAACAAGGTTACCTTTGTTTTCCAACCATTCAGAAATGGTTAGGTGTTTTATAAATGCCATAATACCGTAGCAACAATAACCACTGGAGTACTGTCGCTGCTTTATGCCAAATTAAATGATTGGTCTATGTAACTTACTACTGAATCCAAGGTTAAATACAAGTGTTTCAGTACCAGCCTTCATTTATCTCTCCTCAGTTTTAGTCTACCCCAATACTTGCTTTCTTCACAGGCTTAAACTGAAGGGTTGTTTTTTTTAAATTGCTTTTAGTGCTACTCTTTAATGGATGCCTGTTCTCTTGTGCAAATGTTTGTCTAGGAATTTTTTAAGCCAGCAATCTTGATGGCACTGTTACTGAACATCTGAATAAAATTGATTTTCCTTAATGCCACTTTTAACATTAAAAACAAACTCTGTGAACTTCATTTCAGTCATTTTCTACCCTGAATTTAACTGTACTGTAGTTCTGGCCTTCTTAAAGATCAATCAATCAATCAATCAATCAATCCAGGTAGAGCTGGAAGAGACCATGGAGGTCATCTAGTCCAACCCCCTGCTCAAGCAGGAGAACCTATACCATTTCAGACAAATGGCTGTCCAGTCTCTTCTTAAAACCTCCAGTGTTGGAGCACCCACAATTTCTGAAGACAAGCCGAACCACTGGTTAATTGTCCTCACTGTTTGGAAGTTTCTCCTTAATTCCAGGCTGCTTTTCTCCTTGATTAGTTTCCATCTATTGTTTCTTGTCCTGCCCTCTGGTGCTTTGGAAAATAAGTTGACCCCTTCCTCTTTGTGGCAACCTCTCAAATACAGATAAGTTAATCTTTATTTATTTATTTTTTACCGCGAGCACACTGCCCCACATTAAAAATGAAATTCTGTTGCTTTCTCTCTTGAGAGTTCAAAAGATTGATGCTATAAAGTACACAAAAAAAGAAAACCAGTTGGGTGTAGTGGTTAAGGTGCTGGGCTTTTTGAACCCAGGAATCTGTGAGTTCTAGGCCTTCCTTAGGCATGAAAGGCGGATGTGACTTTAGGCCAGTCCTTCTCCCAGCCTAATCCAGGTTGTGGTTATGGGGAG
Organism: Vipera berus; assembly: GCF_964194415.1. Lineage (NCBI taxonomy): Eukaryota > Metazoa > Chordata > Lepidosauria > Squamata > Viperidae > Vipera > Vipera berus. The sequence continues at coordinate 18,632,142 of NC_138211.1, read as the reverse complement.
AATGAGAAGAGAGAGCACAATGCACATTGCCTTGAATTCTCAAAGAATAGAATAGAATAGAATAGAATAGAATAGAATAGAATAGAATAGAATAGAATAGAATAGAATAGAATAGAATAGAATAGAATAGAACTGAAAGGGACCTTGGAGGCTTTCTAGTCCAGCCCCCTGCTCAAGCAGGAGATCCTATACCATCTCAGACAGGTGATTGTCCAGTCTCTTCTTGAAAATCTCCAGTGATGGAGCGCCCACGATTTCTGGTGGCAATCTGTTCCACTGGTTGATTGTTTTCACTGTCGGGAAGTTTCTCCTTAATTCAAGGTTGCTTTTCTCTTTGATCAGTTAACAACCATTGTTTTTCACCCTGCCCTCTGGTGTTTTGGTGAATAACATGACCCCTCACTTCTTTGTGGCAGCCCCTCAGATACTGGAATACTGCTATCATGTCTCCCCTATTTCTTCTTTTCTTCAGAGTAGCCAAACCCAAGTCCCTCAAGCCGTTCTTCCTATGTTTTAGTCTCCAGGCCTTTGATCATCTTACTTGCTCTTCTCTGAATTTTTTTCCAAACTCCCAACATCTTTTTTGTGATATGGTGACCACAATGAATGAAATATAATAATAACAATAATGATGATGATGATGATGAAGATGATGTATTAATTCTCAGATAAATGCAGGATATATTTCTAATAAAATACAGACTAAACTTTTTAATAGGCCAGGTTTGAGGTTTTCTCTCCGAGGTTGTGTTCCCAGTGCCAATACAGATGCATGCTTATAAACGGACGGTTGAGAAAGTGATTGTCTGAGACCGGAGTCCAGTGAGTTATCCAGAACGGTCTGTGCTCAGCCCTCAGTGCCCTCTTGAGGCAGATTAGGGAACACAGTATCAGAATAGTTCTACTAAATCAGACTAAAGGTTTATGAAGCTTATTCAGTCATTTTTTTCCCCTAGGAAATCTACTTGGAGATAGCAAAGCCTCTGCCTCCCTTTACTTTTGCCTAATTTGCCTCTTTGTCAGCCTGTTTTTGTCAACTGATATCAACCGGTGTCATTGAGCCTGGAAGTTCCATGTAGCATTGTAGCCTGTTGTGTTTCAAAGGTCCATCCCCTTGTGAAATTGACTGGCCCAATTGACAAGAATATGAGGCCAATCAAAGAAAGGCTTTGGGTACGAGGCAGATTGCTACTGCTTAATTAGATGAACAATACCTTTTACGCATCGCGCTTAAGGCTTCAGTTCTGATGCATACAACTCTGGATTAGAAACCAGTAGACCAAACTAATCCAGAGTTGCATGGATCTAATTTCAGTGTCACCACTGATCATAAAATAAGGCACCTTTCTCCAGCCAGGTGCTTTCCAGACAAGTTGGGACTACAACACTCATAATTTACTGAGAATCCTTGGAGTCTTAAGATATGTACCAAAGTTTGATGTAGGGCTTCTAATGATAGCACAAGAGCAGATTCTTGAGTTTTGGAAACTTTTTTGCTTATTGGGGCTTTTTTTAAAAAAAAAAATTGTTAAATTTCTTTTGCTGGGACACAATGTTTAATCTGAATTTAGAAAGTGACGCCAATGTTTACCTTGGAAATAGTTTTGCTTTAATTCTCCTGTTAAATGGTCTATTGAAATCTTCCTGCAGATGGAGGAAGATTTTTATGTGCTTTCGAACTGCTAGGTTGGCAGAAGCTGGGACGAGTAACAGGCGCTCACTCTGTTACGCGGCACTCGGGATTCGACCCGCCAAACTGCCGACCTTCTGATCGACAAGCTCAGCATCCTAACCCACTGAGCCACTGCGTCCCAGCTTCTGCCAACCTAGCAGTTCGAAAGCACGTAAAAATGCAAGTAGAAAAATAGGGACCACTACGGTGGGAAGGTAACAGCGCTCCGTGCGCCTTTGGTGTCAAGTCGTGTCAGCCACATGACCACAGAGACGTCCTCGGACAAGCGCTGGCTCTTCGGCTTTGAAACGGAGATGAGCACCGGCCCCTAGAGTTGGAAACGACTAGCACGCATGTGTGGGGGAACCTTTACCTTTACCTTATATATTCTAACAGAAAAAGGCAGACACCATTTGATCAGTAAAGCACTGGATTTCATAGCAGAATAATAATACAGGATCAGAAGTGTGTTTTAAGAGCAATAATAAATACCAATACAAACTAAATTAGAAAAAATGAAAAGAAAAACAGTATAAAGTTATAAAGAAGTAGCCTCTGATCTTCTTTATGGCAGTTATAAGTACAGTTATATTTTGTCTCTCTGTCTCTGTCTGTCTGTCTGTCTGTCTCTCTCTCTCTCTTTTTCTCTCGTTACATCATGACTCTCTTCTGGCTGTACATAATCTAAGATCAGAAGCATTTGTTGATGCATAGAATAACCTGCTAGATTCTTACTACTTTCCCACACTTCAAAGTAGTTCAGCAGTGAGGCTGGCTCCAAATTATTGCATATATTAAGCTCTTTCTTTCAAACCTGGGCAGTTTCCATTATGAAATACCTTAATCCTCTCTATCTTAATCTTCAAGGCTTTTGACCTGTCAAGAGCCCATTTAATATTTCCAACCTTCTCAGACATCTTACTTTGCTATCTTTCACCCCAGTCAGTCAAAAGACATAATCACTTCCTTGCTGAAACATACCGATGATACAACCACAATTATTTTTTAATTCTTGCATTTTCTTTAATGATCTTTAATATCATGGATCACTGTTCCGTAACTTGGTGTCTTCTAGATGTCTTGGGGTTACAATTCCTGGAATTTTCAGCCAGTATAGGAGTTTGGGGAGTTATAATTCCAACATCTCTGAAGATTTCAGACTGGGGGAATTCTGCTGCTTTTTTCTCTCCTCCCCCTGCTCCTCTGGCCATAGATCTTTTCTGTGTATATAAGCTTTTTATTGTTTTTTTTCTCCTCTACATACATATGTTAGTTTGTCAAACAGCAAGTGATCTGGGTTGATATAACGCTAATACATAGTCAAGTCCTACTCTTTGGTTCTCTCTTCTAGCCATTTGTAGAATAAATTCCAGCAGTGGTAGTATTCTGTTTCTTCTTTATCTTTCAACCTCATGGTTAATCTGTCCATCTCCGTGCATTCCAGTATCTTTTTTATTACTTCTTCTTCTGAAGCTATTCATTCATTCTTCCAGCATTGCGCATAACTTACGCGGTGGCTCAGTGGGATGCAGTGGCTCAGTGGGTTAGGACGCTGAGCTTGTCGATCAGATGGTCGGCAGTTTTTGTTTTTAAATCCCATTTATATCCCGCCCTTCTCCGAAGACTCAGGGCGGCTTACAATCTAAAGCACAACTGAATGTGCTTAGCAATAGCCTTCATTCTATGTATATGCCTGCTTATTAGGGCTTTCGCCCCCCCCCCAGCGGCATTATTACAAAGTCAGCTTATTGCCCCCAACAATCTGGGTCCTCACTTTACCTACCTCGGAAGGATGGAAGGCTGAGTCAACCTTGAGCCTGGTGGGACTCGAACCTGCACTAATTGCAGGCAGCTGGTGTTACTTAAGGAGGCATTAACCCACTGCTCCACCAAGGCTCTTAGTTTGGCGGGTCGAATCCCAAGTGCCGTGTAACAGAGTGAGCGCCTGTTACTTGTCCCAGCTTCTGCCAACCTAGCAGTTCGAAAGCACGTAAAAATGCAAGTAGAAAAATAGGGACCACTACGGTGGGAAGGTAACAGCATTCCGTGCGCCTTTGGCGTCTAGTCATGCCGGCCACATGACCACGGAGACGTCCTCGGACAAGCGCTGGCTCTTCGGCTTTGAAACGGAGATGAGCACCGGCCCCTAGAGTCGGAAACGACTAGCACGCATCTGCGGGGGAACCCTTACCTTTACCTTTTAGAATAAACTCCAGGTTTGGTAGTATTCTGTTTCTTCTTCATCTTTCAACCTCATAGTTAATCTGTCCATCTCCGCGCATTCCAGTATCTTTTTTATTACTTCTTCTTCTGAAGGTATGCGTTCATTCTTCCAGCATTGCGCATAACTTATTCTTGCTGCGGTTATAATATGTAAAACTCCCCTCCTCCTCTTGCCATAGATCTTTTCTAGACTTTTCTATTTTCTCATACATCCTTATGCAGAATATGTCTACGAACTGTATAGAAAGAGATGGCTTATTATTCTACAGAATTAATTTATCACATTGGCAACCAGATTTGCCCTTCTTTTCTAAAACACGAAGGCTGGAAACATAATTTTGTTTTTCAAAAGCTGTTGCACATTCTGTAACACATACTTACCATAGTAATTTCATGGGGGAAGAATGTCAGAAAACAAACAGCTCTTGTATTGTTTAATTAATTCCCTGTAAGAATAACTGTGGAACTACCTTGATTTCCTGGCTTTGCCCATGTAAAAGAAAACCTAATATTCCCCTTAGTATTTCTGGTGTCTCTCCCACCCACCCCAAATTGTGCTGACGATGTGTTGACGATGTCATTGTATGCCAAACACTTGTTGTTAATGGAAGCCATGTAATTCATTGCGGTTGAAAAAAAGGCACCAAACCTAGAAAGAGTTAATGGACTAAAATTACATCAGCTTTCTTGCAGAACAATAAACAGGAAGTGCTGCAGAAATTAAATTTATACATTTGTGACTAAGGCTGTTTAGGAGCTTGGTGCTCCGTTCAGAAGGGTCTAGTTTTCAGGTCAGGTTTATTATTGGTGGCAAAATTATATACTTGGTTAGAAAACAATGGTGGCAACTTGGCAAAGAAGGGAAGAAGAATTACTCAGCCTTCATTTGTTACCCTTCTCTCTCTTCAGCCTCATTGGTCAGATTATATATAGTGGTCAGTGCAGATCACCGTCTCCTGTGGTGTGGTATTTGCGGAATGGCGCCAAAAGTGTCAACGGCAGGTGGTTTCATGAGCGGGCACAGCAAACTTTGTGTCACATATGCTCAATTTGGGGCATTCTCTTGCCCGGTGTGGCCTGGCTTCCCTTATACAGCTGTAGATTGTGTTCTACTGATAAAGGAGAATATTTATAGCCCAGGGTTGAAATGAAGGGTCCTTGATTAATCCACTATTCCTTCAGCATACGTCCATCCTACTCCTCCAGCAAGGATGACAGAACATGATCTGAGGGGCCCTTGGTGCTCTCTGAGCTTGGTTATTTTCTTGCAGATGTTTCATTACCCAAACTTGGTAACATCATCAGTGCTGGAGCAAACCCCATTCCTTACCAGCCCTGATGATGTTACCTAGCTTGGGTAATAAAGCAGCCATGGTGGCGCCGTGGTTAGAATGCAGTATTACAGCCTGACTCTGCCGACAGTTTGATCCTGACTAGCTCAAAGTTGCAATGTTACATTATCTCTCTCTCCCCACATTGTCTGTCTGTCTGTCTGTCTATCCGTCTATCCGTCTGTTTGTCTGTGTCTGTCTGTCTGTCTATTGCCGTGGTGGCACAGGGGTTAAAATGCAGTATTGCAGGCTAACTCTGCCCAAAGTCAGGAATTTGATCCTGGCCAGCTCAAGGCTTACTCAGCCTTCCATCCTTCTCAGCTCGGTAAAATGAGGATCCAGATTGTTGGGGCCAATGTGATGCTGTAAACCGTTTAGTGAGGGCTGTCAAGCATTATGAAGCGGTATATAAGTCTAAGTGCTAATGCTATTGCAAGAAAACAAGCACAGAGGGCACCAAGGACCCCTCAGATCATGTTCTGTCATCCTTGCTGGAGGATTAGGATAGAAGTATGCCAAAGGAACAGTGGATTAATCTTTCACATTTTCCAAAACCAAGCAAGAGGAAGCTTTCTTCTTAAAACTGTCTGGGTTTCTCCTGCCTCCTAAGGTTGCCTTGAGGCACGACTATGTCTAGATACTCTTGCACGTACATCCCTACACGTAAACCATATTGAACTTGTTTTTTGCTGAGTGGCTTCTGCTAGAGGCGAAAGAAATGTCTGTATTGGAGGAGGAGCATATGATGAAACATTTAGATTTAGATTTAGATGTATTAAATTTATTTCCACCCTGGCCGTTGGGAGAGATTGAACTGGGACTGCATTCGGAAGGAGCAAGGTGAGCTGCTGGCTGAGAGAAACAGTGCCCTTTATTCATTTTAAGCAGCATTATTTCCACTTTGGGGTTTCAAGATGGGCTTGACAAAAGCGTATCCATTTTTAATGTCTGCACCAAAGCAGAATTTTGAAGGTGGTGCCGATTGTCTTGACCTTCTTCTGATGATCTGGAGATGCTTTTGTTGACCGCCAAAGCAGCTGAAGAAAGCAGTATAAATATATACATTGTGAGAAGGGAGTTTAATTCTCCACTATTAAAGGGGTTGAAAACCACTTTTTGGCAAAGTTTTGCTTCTTTCTCAGTGGCAGTGAAAAATGGGATTCATCACCACAGAGTTCTTCCAAGAAATGTTTGACAATTTGCTTTGCATACATATGTGACCGCCTTACCGTGAGCTTTCTTCAAAAGATACTGGAGTTTCCACTTTTTCTGTCTCTGCTCTTTGCCTTCTCTACATCCTAGGCAAATGTGAGGGATTTCTTATAACTCAAACAATGCAGCCCATCGTTTTCAAGTAGATCACCCCAGTTTCATTTCTCCGGGACTTCCACTTGAAAGCATCTTGAAACCGAAAGGTGGAAATAATGCTACTTAAAATAAATAAAGTCTGCTGACATTTGGAACAGATTAGGGTGTGCTACCAGACAACCCAAAGCCACCTGCAGCAATACAGTTCTTAATTTCAATTAAATTCAAATGTAAATGCAATGCATTCAGAACTTAATTTTTTTTGTCCCGACCCTGCCCGTTATTTTGGGGAATACAGCTCTTGCACATTATTCAGATGCTCAGCCCGGCCCACAAGTCAGAAAAAGTTGTGTAACCTTGAAACAGGTGCTGGAGAACTAGACGGAACAAATTTGTGATTAGTGCAGAACCTTTATGCAGTAAGTTGTTCATTACAGATTTTTTTTTGCCTGTAACTGTGTCATTGTTGCTTGTCTGACCCTTCCCTTTTGTAATTAGAAGCATTAAACAGCCATCACATAGGAGTTCATACTCTGGTTGGTGGAAGAAGGCCACAGATTATCATTAATTTATAGTATGATTCTTACGCATCTACTCCAAAGAATGTCAGAGAAGATTCAGGACTTTGATAGGTTGACGTCTGGAAGGTAAAGCCATATGGATCCCTTAATCTCTTTGGAAACAAGAAGGAATATAAATTTTGTAAAGAAATCAAGTGTTCTTTTGGCTGGAATCTACTTGCACATGCAACTGAACATGTTAGTAAGCCAATCATCTGTTGCTGAAGAAATATGAAAAATGCACCCATGACATTAGAGTAGTATAGAAAGCTGCCTTGACCTTATAGGTCAGTGATGGCGAACCTTTTAGAGACCGAGTGCCCAAACTGTAAGTCAAAACCCACTTATATATATCGTTGTGTGCCGGGTGGCCGTGGCCCATTGGGTAGGCGTGGCCCATTAGGTGGGCCTGGCTGCAGTGGTTACGGCAGACTGGGTGGGACTAAAAAGTTCAATCAACAATTCCAACTTTGCGAGATCTTTTTTTTCCACGCAAGAAGTTGAAAATGTAATTGATTGAACTTTTTTTTTTTTTGCACACGGCGGCGGAGGCCTATAGCGAAAAGGTTTTATAAAACCCAGCTGAAGGCCTAGGACTGGGACAACGGCGCGCGTGCCCATAGAGAGGGCTCTGCGTGCCACTTGTGGCATGCGTGCCATAGGTTTGCCACCACGGTTACAGGTTGTTCATAACTAGTTTCTCTTATAAAGCAGACAGATTAGACAGCTTGAAAACATGTGGCGTTTTGTACATACAAGAGAGTGATGTATATATGTATGTACATACTTGGGTGGGTGGTGGAAAGAGAGAGTGTGAGTGGGTTGTATTGTCCACGTAGCCAATGTCACTGTAATCGGCACAAAGAATATACACTGCAAGGGGATGGAAATTGTGTAAAACACTAAACGTGGAGCATGACATGATCAGAATAACAGGGTTGGAAGGGATCTTGGAGATCTTTCTAGTCCAGAGGTCCCCAACCTTTTGGGCACTAGGGACCGGTTCCGTGGAGAGAGGCTTTTCTGCGGAGCGGAGGGTGTGTGGTTTTGTGTGCTGCCTGCATCCCATGGATGGGGCTTTGCTTGTTTGTGTGAGCCAGTTGCTGGCATGTCGCAGCCCGGTACCGGTCCACGGATCAGGGGTTGGGGACCCCTGTTCTAGTCCAACCTCTTGCTCAAGCAGACCTTATGCCCATGGTGGCGAACCTATGGCACAGGTGGCACATAGAGCCTTCTCTGTGGGCACGCATGATGTTGCCCAGTCCTAGGCCTTAAGCTGGGTTTTATAAAACCTTTTCGCTTTAGGTCTCCGCCGCTGTGTGCAAAAAAAAAAAAAGGTTCAATCAATCAATTTCAACTTCTCGTGGGGGAAAAAAAGGATCTCGCAAAGTTGGAATTGATTGATTAACTTTTTAGCCCCACTCAGCCACACCCACCAAATGGACCATGCCCACCCAATTGGCCACACCCACGCAATGTGGCACGCCAACCCGGCACCCGACGATACATAAGTGGGTTTTGGGTTGCAGTTTGGGCACTTGGTCTCTAAAAGGTTCACCCTCACTGCCTTATGCCATTCTGGACAAATGGCTGTGCAATCTCTTTTGAAAAGCCTCCGATGATAGATCCCCCACAACTTCTGAAGGCAATCTGACCCCCCACCCCCCCCACCCCACCCCGCTATGAAAGCTTAAGGGAAGGTAGAACGTATTTGCCATTCTGATAGCTTTCCGATAGGACAGATGCCTCAAATATTCCCCTTTCTGATCAAGACATTTGCACTGGTTTTATTTCTTGATCTCTGCAATTTGCTTTTCAACTTCCATTAGACAGAGATTTGCTCTGCCAAAGTTCCTCAGGCCTGCAGTATTCATAATGACATTTCCACCCCTGCTCCGGTCCGGTCAAAGAAGCAGTTGGCTCCTGGGGGTTGCTTAGTGGGGGTGGGGATGGGGAGACGGGATCTGTGTTCGCCAAGCAAAGATGGGAGTGCCTCTGCGATCCTCAGCTCCCAATTTATTTATTTTTAATCCCTCCTTGAAAAGAGGATAATAAACACGACATGCTGGCTTGTTTGCTTAGGTTCTTATCTCTGCTTCTTTCTCTTCTCTTTCCAATCCAGGATTCCGTTCAAGACCGGGCAGCCTAAGAAACAGATTGTACCCAAGACAGTGAGTAAACCAGTTCTCCCCCCTTTAAAAAGAAAAAAAAAATTCTTCTCTTTGATCATATGGCTGATGACTCAAGCCAGCACACATTAACCAGCCCGGTTTTTTTTTGTTTTTTTGTTAATATGTTTATCTGCGTGTGGGTGGGAAAATCATGAGTGAGCTGAAATTGCTTCTGCCTTTGACCATCGCTCTTGACTGAGGGGGAGTCTCAGCGCTGGGTGGCTTATTTTGGTATCTTCTGAATCTGTGTGCCTGCTCCTTTCTTAGCACCCCACCCCTTCCCTGCTTCTGTGTGTGTGTGTGTGTGTGTGTGTGTGTGTGTGTGTGTGTGTGTATGGGGGAGGGGCTTTTCTCACTCTGGCATGGTATTCCTAGGAGATGGTTGAGCAGCTTTCCTTCCTTGCTTCCTTCCTTCTTTCAGCCCTGGCTTGTTTGTTCCTCTTTTCTGAGCAGATGGAGGAGGAGGACTGCTTCATATTACTGAATATAACTGTTTCCAAAGGCAGGCTTATTAGGGGAAGCTGAAATGCTTAGTGCCCGGGTGTGAATTAATTTGGATTGCAGAGCAGTTGCTTTAAAAAGGCATTTTAAGACACACACACACACACACACACACACACACACACACACACACAGACACAGAGTGCCATTTCATATTCTTATCTTGAAGCACTGGGAGAGGGCATGGGGTATTCCTCCTCCCCACCACCACCACCGCACACACTGATCATAAACATGGTCTTCGTGTGGTGTTTATGCAGCAAGGAAATCTGTCCGTACAGGAGGCATGGGAAAGCTGTTGCTTCCCCAATGTTGCTCAGCTACATTAGTCATGCTGACTGAGGCTGAAGTGGTGTGAAGTTACAGGACCCCTTGCTCTTCTGAAAAGGTTCATCTTGGCTAACCCAAAATTAACCTGCCATGACCTGTTTGCACTCTGAATGTTTCTGAATCTGGTTTAAAAAAGTGGATGCTGCCTCTATAACTTGTTCTAGTGAGATACTCTTTTTCACTTACGAGCACCAAATTAACTCCTAAACCAAACGTGGAGAGCAAGTTTGGATTACATGGCTTCTGGAAATTGGGCAGGGTGAGAATTGCACAAAAGCTTTGTGATGCTCCACTGTACCGAGTTGTGTTGGAGTGGTGGTGGTGGTGGTGGCCTTAGGGTTTCATAACAGGAGAAAGCAGCTGGTGCCTTCTAAGGTTTTGTATCTCAGTTTCCCTTAGTTCTAGCCTGCAGGACTGATAGCAAGAGATTGTAGAAATTGTAGCCGAAGAAATATTGAGAGTATCACGTTGCCTAATCTCAGTTTAAATGTTGCAGAGCAGGGGTCCCCAACCCCTGGTCCATGGGCTGGTATCGGGCTGCGGCATGCCAGCAACCGGTCTGCACAAAGAAGCAAAGCCCCATCCACGGGATGCAGGCAGCACACAAAACCACACACACACACACACACACCGCTCTGTGGAAGAACCTCTCTCCACGGAAGCAGTCGCTGATGCCCAAAAGGTTGGGGACCTCTGTTGTAGAGTGACCTTAATACTTCCAAATGAGCAAAGGGTCATAGGTATGGTATAAAAGGACCTATTCCGGCTTACTCAGCGTCATTTTGCTATTGGATATACAGCAGTGCCTGGGTTAACTTATGAACAGTTCAAGCTTACAAACAGGCTGCCTATTACTAACTAACAATGGCAAATGGCATTCTTCTTCCTTTGCTTTACAAATTGAGGAAGAATTGAAAACAGTGAGGAAATGTTAAGCACATTGGTTTGTGCTTAAATTGTAAGCCGCCCTGAGTCTTCGGAGAAGGGCGGGATATAAATGGGATTAAAATAAAAAAATAAATAAAACAATGTTTGCATGCATTGCTGAAGCCACACATTTTTTAACATATAGACCGTTTTCAGCAGTTCATGGAAATTTTGCATTGCTTCAGCAGGTCTTCAACTCGAGGAAGGAGAACGCCACCCAGTATTTATAGTAATACAGCCCATTCGTAGGTACCGGCTCCAACTTAATGTCAATTTTGGTTAAAGCCATCCCTAGGAACCGAACGTATTCTTAACCCAGGGGCTGCCCGTGCACAGTTAAGGTCCTTTCCATTACTGTCTTTTGGACTTGTTTGATTGATCTCTTCTCAGAAATGCTTCTAGTTATGAAACCATGATCAGTCTAAATTGTCCACTGACATCCTGGGTAGGTTTTATCAACAGATGTTGCAAAGTGGAGGACTTTTGGTCTGTTTCCCAGCCAGTATACGAAGCGTGTTGTCTGAGATTCCTCGTTTGATTACGGTAATTCTCTTGCCACATTTAGCCAGCATCTTTTAAATGTTTAGTCCACACAGAATTGCTTCTTAGAGTGGCCCCTTTTTCTTCTTTGGATCTTCTCTTACGCCCGCTCCTTCTGCACTTCCTTCCGTGGTTTCCACAAAGTCTTCTGGTACTTCCTTCTTTTATGAAAATCATGTTGCTTTTTTTGAAATGGGGATCTAACTCACAGCGACTTCTCTGTTATTGCTGGCCGCCACCAATTTGATGCTCTCAAGGTGTGTTGGAATGAAACTCCCACGAGTCTCTCAGGCAGGATGGTTTTCCAGTTTTTGGTTGCTGCTGATAAATGCCTATATGAAATAATGTCCATCCGTGATCTGGCACTGGATGAAGGTGCAGATCAGGAACACATTATTGAAACCTGGTTGGGCGACTGTAGGGATCTAGTTTACTAGGATTCTGTTTCTGGAGCAGGAAGGAATAGTCATCTGACTGGCAGCAGTGCTGGGATGTGTGTATGCTGGGAATGTAACAGAAGTAAGGAAGAAATGAGATAACCTTTCAGGTAGGACGTTCTGCCTAGACCAGGGGTAGGCAACCTCGGCTCTTTTATGACTCATTGGACTTCAACTCCCAGAATTCCTGAGTCAGCTATGCTGACTCAGGAATCCTGGGAGTTGAAGTCCATGAGTTATAAAAGAGCCGAGGTTGCCTACCCCTGGCCTAGACCAAGGTTGTCCAACCTTGGCCACTTTTTAAGATTTTTGGACTTCAACTCCCCAGCCAGCAAATCTTAAAAGTGGCCAAAGTTGGACATCTCTACCCCAAAGAAAAGGTTTCTAACGTATCACTGAAAGAAGTCCACAGAAAGAGAGGAAATAATTCCATGTATCCAGATCCAAAGCCCCATTTAAGTTGAATCTGGCGCTTGGTTTCTTTGAGGCTGCTTGGATACAAGTCATGACAGATGATGATAGCAGATTTAGATTCCCAGTAGGTGGAACAGTTTAGGCTCTACAGGTTCCTCATCCTGTTCCCATATAAAGGTACTTTCCTGACCACCAGTTGCTACCACATTTATGAAGAGTGTTTTATTTTAGTACAGTAAGATTGCCTGATGTCACTTTCAGTTTTGAGCTATGTAGCTGTACCGTCCCTTTAAAAAAAAATCTCTTTGTTCTCCTCTTCCCAGTTGTCCATGATTTGAAATGGGAAGAGGTGCACAGAAAAGGCTTGATTTGCAACTGCCTTGTTCCACATGCCGTAAAGAAAAGAGAAGCTGAAATATTAGTTAAAATGCTTAGAGGGCCTTCCTTATGAGAATAGGCTAAAGGGTATGATGCTTTTTAGTTTAGGTGAAAAGATGAGTTAAAGGACAGGAAAATCTTAGAGTTTAAAGAGCTATTAGAGAAGCAATTTGGTCAAGTGGTTCACCCAGGGGTCCCCAACCTTGGCAACTTTAAGACCTGTGGACTTCAACTCCCAGAATTCCCCAGCTGGCTGGGGAATTCTGGGAGTTGAAGTCCACAGGTCTTAAAGTTGCCAAGGTTGGGGACCCCTGGGTTAAGGCACCAGGCTAGAAGCTGGGAGATGGTGAGTTCTAGTCCCAACTTAGGCATGAAAGGCAGCTGGATAACATTGGGCCACTCATTCTGTCTCAGTCCAACTCTCCTCACAGACCGGCTGCTGTGGGGAAAAGAGAAAGGAGTATTAGGTATTTATTTATTTGTTACATTTATTTGCCGTCGATCTTGCCGTGGGGCTACTCTGGGTAGCTTACAACAATAACATGAGAAAAACTGATAAAAATGGTAAACATAACAGTAACAAATGAATGACACAATAAAAATAAACAATTGGAAGTACAACAATATGAAATTAAAAAGATGGGAGCAGGAAGCAAATGGTTGAGATAGTCTCACCTAATTAGTCCAGTGGCCACCTTCAGTGATGTACGCCCTTGTTGGACCTGCCAGCACTTAAACCTCTACATAGTTGGTGTGCAGCTGCCTTCTTCTCCCAGCCGAATGACCTTGAAGCAGCTTCTCGGGGAAACATAGCAGTACTTTCGCTTTCCCCCAAGCATCCCCCCTCCTCAGAGTTCATGGCAGACTATCGCTGCATGGTAGTGAACACACAAGCAAGCATGGTTCTCCAGGCCAACCACAGAATCAGGCCTTCAGGCGGAAAGATGGGAGGGTGGGGGCAAAGCTTACCCTGGGGAGTAGGTAGGACATTCCAGAAGACCAGCACTACAGCAGAGAAGGCTCTCCTGGATCCCTTCAGTCAGAGTTCCTTGACCGACAGGATCCTCAGCAAGCCTCCTCTGCCGGCACAAGTAGGGCAGGCTTGTCTTAGCATGACGAGATGGTTCATCAAGTAATCTGGACCTATGCCATGGACGGCTCTGAAGGTCATAACCAACATTGTGACCTGCACCTGGAAGCAAACCGGCAGCCAGCCAGTGAAGCAATGGTGTGACGTAGATCATTCTACGGGTCCCAAAGACCGCTCAGGCTGCTGGTAAGATATACTTACCGCCTTGAGTTATTTATAAACATAATAATGAAAACAAATATAAAAAACTATGGCAAATAATGAATGGACTTGGACTCGTGCAATTAACGTCTAAAATTCACTGACAAACAGGACAGCGATGACCACGTCTTAAATATTTGTAGAAGGTTAGAGCATGTATGTATTTTGAAGACAAGGATCCCTGTGGCAAGGGCATCGCTGTGCTTAAGGCCTCCTTGGCAAGGGAGTCGGGTACGAAACACCTTTTTTTATACTGTGCTTGTGGCCACTGCTGGTTTCCTGCCATTTGCAGAATAAACGGCTGGCAGTGGAAAGCAGAGTGACATTTTTATTTCTTCTTACTGTGCTGCAGTCCTCTTCCAGATGTTAGCCTTCAGATTATGTTTCAGGAAGTGGGAAGGTGAGGCATCTTTATGGCTGGATCCACTGTTGATCTGAGAGGGAAGTGGTTTGTCGGAGAGGCTCTCCCACTCGCAAGTCTAGATCACAAACTTATACACACAGAGGGGAGCCTGAGTAGAAATTAACAACTGGCTATTTCCAGAACCAGCTCCAACTCCAGCTATGGAGAGGCCGGCGCAAGAGGCTTGGCTTAAAAGATTTTGGGTTTTTTTTTAAGCAGGCAAGAAAAAAAACCTCTCATGCCAAGAACTTAGCAGCACTTTTAGGAGGTGATCAGATACAGCTGAAAATGACATCAGTTATGTCTTAATGAGCCTCTTCAATTCCAGTCCTTCAAAGTTGGCCATAGTGTCAGTTATATCGAATTAGTAGTTCCTAGTTGGAGGAAATCCGTTATGAATGGATTTAACTTTCTCAGCCTTCTCCTCTTAATCTGGCCAGCTTCAATTCTAGGCAGCATAATCTCTAGACGGATAATCCTCGACTTATGACCACAGTTGAGCCCCAAATTTCTGTTGCTAGGTGAGACAGTTGTAAAGTGAGTTTTCCCCACCTTATGACCTTTCTTGCCACATTTGTTAAGTGAATTGTTGCAGTTGTTCAGTTAGTAACGGGGTTAAGTAAATCTGGCTTCCCTATTTGCTTCTCAGAAGGTTGCAGAACGGGGTCACATGACCCCCGGGACAGGGCAACCGTCATAAATATCAACCAGCTGCCAAGCGTCCATATTTTGATCATGTGACCATGGGGGAAACGCTGTAATGGTTGTAAGTGTGAAAAATGGTCATTTTGCGCTCTGAGTTCATGGTGACCTAACCCTAACCCTACATCCATGGTGGCGAACCTATGCTATGCATGCCACAGGTGGCACGCAGAACCCTCTTTGTGGGCACGCGCGCCGTCTCCCCATTCCAAGGCCTTCAGCTGGCTTTTATAAAATCTTTTCTCTTTAGGCCTCTGCCGCTGTGTCCAAAAAAAAAAAGATTCAATCAATCCATCAATTTCAACCTCGTGGGGAAAAAAAGATCATGGAAAGTTGGAATTGATTGATTGAACTTTTTAGTCCCACCCAGTCTGCCATTACCACCGCAGCCACACTCACCCAATGGTCCACACCTACCTGGCACCTAAGTGGGTTTTGGGTCGCAGTTTGGGCACTCGGTCTCTAAAAGGTTTGCCATCATTGCTCTAGGGAAAGATAACCCGCAATTTACAATGACACAGACCAGCAGGAAGGAGGGAGAACATGACCCATGATGCCCTATATGGGAGCCTAGATAGCCAGATGTTATTCTGTCTTTCAAACCAACGGCCCTAGAAGGTCCTGAGGAATGCAGCTAACAAAAAGATCTCTCTCACTGACTCTCTTGCCACATCAATGGAATACAGCAAGGGTGTCCAAACTTGGCAACTTTAGGACCTGTGGACTTCAACTCCCAGGATTCCCCAGCCAGTGGGATGCATAGCATGGGTTCGCCACCATGGACGTAGGGTTAGGGTTAGGTCAGCATGAACTCCTAGAGCAAAATGGACATCGCCAACAAATTCAGAGTTCTTGGGTATGGTTAGGAGGGCACTAACTTTTCTAGGCTGCCCTATCTGTTTCCTGGTAAAATACATGGGAAAATCCCATTGGAGGAAAATTCCACTTAGGGTTAGGGTTAAAAAGGTAAAGGTAAAGGTTCCCCTGCACATGCGTGCTAGTCGTTTCCAACTCTAGGGGCCAGTGCTCATCTCCGTTTCAAAGCCAAAGAGCCAGCGCTTGTCCGAGGACGACTCCGTGGTCGTGTGACCGGCATGACTAGACGCCAAAGGCGCACGGAACGCTGTTACCTTCCCACTGCAGTGGTCCCTATTTTTCTACTTGCATTTTTACATGCTTTCGAACTGCTAGGTTGGCAGAAGCTGGGACGAGTAACAGGCGCTCACTCTGTTACGTGGCACTTGGGATTCGACCCGCCAAACTGCCAACCATCTGATCGACAAGCTCAGCGTCCTAACCCACTGAGCCACCGCGTCCCTAGGGTTAGGGTTAGGTCACCATAAACTCAAAGAGCAAAATGGATATCACCAACAAACTCGGAATACCTAGGTATGGTTAGGAGGGCACTGACTTTTCTAGCCTGCCCTATCTATGTTTCTTGATAAAATACGTGGAAAAATCCCATTAGAGGAAAATTCCACTTAGGGTTAGGGTTAGGTCAGCATGAACTTCTAGAGCAAAATGGACATCGCCAACAAGTTCAGAGTTCTTGGGTATGGTTAGGAGGGCACTGACTTTTCTTGCCTGCCCTATCTATGTTCCCTGGTAAAATACATGGGAAAATCCCATTGAAGGAAAATTCCACTTAGGGTTAGGATTACCGCACCATGAACTCATAGAGCAAAATGGATATTGCCGTTTGTTTTTTGTTTTGCACACGGTGGTGGAGGCCTAAAGCGAAAAGGTTTTATAAAACCCAGCTGAAGACCTAGGACTGGGGCGACGGCGCGCATGCCATGAGAGAGGGCTCTGCATGCCACCTGTGGCACGCGTGCCATAGGTTTGCCACCACGGCCCTAGAAGGTCCTGAGGAATGCAGCTAACAAAAAGATCTCTCTCACTGACTCTCTTGCCACATCAATGGAATACAAACGTCTAGAGCAGGGGTGTCCAACCTTGGCAACTTTAGGACCTGTGGACTTCAACTCCCAGAATTCTGGGAGTTGAAGTCCACAGGTCCTAAAGTTGCCAAGGTTGGACACCCCTGCTCTAGCCTTCCAACCATGAGTATGTGCAATAACTAATGTGTTTATTAGTAAAGATGTGAATATGGAAAGATAAAAGTAACTGTATTCATTTGTTCCATGGAACCAATGCACACAGTTATTATTTAGATAATAGCTCTATTGGGAACAATCAAAAGAGCAGAAAACAATGTGCAAACTTTCAAGTTTTCCTGACCCCTTCCTTAGGAAAGATGTTGCAAATGCAGGGATTAGGTGAAACAGAAGGAAAGTCCCAACAGCCATGGGATCAACAGTTCAAACTTAGCTTCTCGTAAAAACCTGAGTTTGGGATAGATATAATTTGTATGATTTGGGAGCTTTGTCAGGAGACAAATTTATAAGCATTTTTAGAAGTGTAATAGATTATACAGTGACTTTCAGTTGGATTGATTTGCTAAAATGCATTCAGATTACAATCCAGTTTAACTACATTTAATTAAAAACTACTTTGACTCCCATACTATTATATCTCATCTTACAGTACACTTGTATTCGGTACAATGCCTAAAGTCGGTACTGAGTTGAACAGCAGTATAAATCTTAAGTTATAAACGTTGAACCTTGTTTTCAAATACCGGACAGATTTCCCATATCAGGCTATAGAAAGGCAAACAAATCGCATCATGGCTGTGAGAAGACCTGTGAATTCAACCACGATGGGCCAAATGGAAGGAGTTCAAAGCTGCTCAAAACATCAACAGTCTATTTGTGGGGGGAAAAGCACCACGTCGGTACAAGTAATCCAATGCCACGGGTTTCTTTTGTTTGCCTGGGTCAGTTTCCTGCATTTTTACAGAAGTGGGAGTCAGGAACCTCCTGTGCGGACATGCCTGAGTAGGTGCTGGAATAAGATAATAAGTCTATTTCGAGCAGCATTGCAGATGTAGCGGACTGAGAGGCATCTCATTCACCCTGGGTTGACGTCAGGTGCTACCACGAAGACTGACTTATCGGAACTGGCGGGTGCTTAAAAAAGACGAGATTCACTCCTCCATCCAACGCTTAGAGACCTTGGAGTCTCTGTTTTTGCCAACGGTACAAGTACAGATTGGGCGAAACCTGCCTCAAAAACAGTAACGGTGAGAGGGACCCTGGAGTCCTAGTGGACGATCACTTAAACATGAGCCAGTAGTGTGCGGCGGCAGCCAAAAAAAGCCTAATCCAATCCTTGGTTGTATAAACAGAGGCATAGAATCAGAATCATGTGAAATATTAGTACCACTTTATAAAGCCTTAGTAAGACCACACCTGGAATACAGCATCCAGTTTTGGTCACCACATCAGGAAAAATAAATGTTGAGACTTTGGAAAAAGTGCAAAGAAGAGCAACTAACTGATTAAAGCCCTGGAGACAAAAACCTATAAAGAACGGTTACAGCAGAGGTCTTCAAACTCGGCCCTTTTATGACTCATGGACTTCAACTCCCAGAATTCCTCAGCCAGTGTGCCTGGCTGAGGAACTCTGGGAGTTGAAGTCCATGAGTCATAAAAGGGCCGAGTTTGAAGACCCCTGGGTTACAGGAACTGGCTATGTCCAGTCTAGAGAAAAGAAGGACTACGAGTGACATGATAGCTGTATTCCATTATTTGTGGGGATGCCACAAAGTAGAGGGGTCAACTTATTTTCCGAAGCACCAGAAGGCAAGACTGTGGATGGAAACTGACCAAGGAGAGAAGCAACCTGGAATTAAAAAGAAACTTCCTAACATTGAGGACAGTTAATCAGTGGAACAGCTTGCCTTCAGAAGTTGTAGGTGGTCCATCACCGGAGGATTTTAAGAAGAGACTGGACAGCCACTTGACTTAAACGGTAGTGGGTCTTCTGCTTGAGCAGGGGGTTTCACTAGAAGACCTCCAAGGTCCCTTCCAGCTCTATTCTGATTGAGATTGAGATTGAGTCTGATGTCTACTGTCATGTGGATTAGGTGAACCCAAGCATGTTCTTCTACAGCTTTGGCAAGGAAGTGTTTTCTTTCAGCACTCAGCCTTGCAGGCATGTTTGAGGCTTCTCACTGAGCCAGATGCTGCTGTAGGGGAACCAAGGTGTTCCCAGATGCTCCATCAGGAATCCCCAAATTCTTCAGCTCATCAACCCCTTCACGGAGTTTCAAGTTGTTCATTGATGCAAACATTTATTATATGAAAATAATTTAATAAATATTACTGCTACTAATAGTACTAATAAGTACTACTACTAATAATAGTAATAGTAGTAGTAGTAGTAATAATAATAATAATAATAATAATAATAATATAATTTTTAATTTTAATTTAATTTTAATTCCATTTATATCCCGCCCTTCTCCGAAGACTCAGGGTGGCTTACAAGCTTAGCAGTAGCCTTCATTCTATGTATATGCCTGCTTATTAGGGCTTTCACACACACCCCCAAGCGGCATTATTACAAAGTCAGCTTAATTGCCCCCAACAATCTGGGTCCTCATTTTACCTACCTCGGAAGGATGGAAGGCTGAGTCAACCTTGAGCCTGGTGGGATGCGAACTGCACTAATTGCAGGCAGCTGGTGTTACTTAAGGAGGCATTATTATTATTATTATTATTATTATTAATAATAATAATAATAATAATAAAGAACTGGAGAAGATAACAAAATACGAAGACCTACAAATAGAAATAAAAAGACTGTGGCAAAGGCAAGCAAGGGTAGTACCAATAGTAATAGACGCCTTGGGTGCAATCCCAAAACAACTGGAGCACCACTTGGACACCAGTGGCATTGACAAATTTGCCATCAGTCAATTGCAAAAGGTGGCCATACTAGCTTCCATCCTGCGACGATATCTGTAATAACATCAAACATCCACATCTGCCTATCCCTCAATAGGCAGACAAAAATGCCAAATCCAGTCTGAACATCTGGTTGACTCTGTGATGATGATGATGATGATGATGATTATTAATAATAATAATAATAATAATTATTATTATTATTATTATTATTATTATTATTATTATTATTATTATTATTATTATTATTATTAATAATAATAATAATAATAATAATAATAATAATACAATTACCACAACATCGAACCCTTGGGTAGTTTCATCAAGCGCTGGGTTTAATATTGATCCTGTGAAGAACCCGGATCTAAACAGAGATGGCCCTAAGTACAGCATGCAAGCCAGTTTTCACACTGGAAAGTTGTACCAGATTCCTCCCATCACTTATAGCAATATTCTCTTAAATCAGTAAATTAGATGATGTGTGAGTATACATATGTGGATTGCCTTAACCAAGGAACTTTCAGTGATCATTCTTTTAACATGTTGCAATCAGACTTGATAAAGAGCTACTATATATTCATGTATATTAAGTATATAGAAACCTAGCAGAAGAGATCCAGGGAGTGCAGTTAACCCTCATTCTTGCTATGCTTTTATTTGTTTGGGCCCCAGGATTAGTGAATATATGAATAGCAGTAAGTGGTCATTTCTATTTATATTTTTGACTTAAATATAAAGGCTGCATGGACCTCAAGGCAGTTTATGTAGAATCACTTGAACTTCCTACCAAGACTGTGGTTGGCTTAGCAAAGGTGGTATATCATGTACCCTCAAATGCTGCCTTTTGGTACCTTTTCTTTAGATCAATGGTTCTCACTTGTAAAATTCTGAAGTTATTAAGTAATGCTTTAGGAACAGCATTTATAGTCTCAAACACTTTTACCTAGAAATAAAAAGATCCACGGATTTTAATGAAATGTGTGCATAGACCGGTTTAGTGAAATGTGCGTTCAGACTTGCTAAATCCAAAGACTTGATCCAAGGACTCATCAACAATATTCATTCACTGGCATATCCTTTCTTCTCCTCTCTCAATTATCCGTCTCACAAAGCCTATTGAATGTCTTCTAATCATATGAAAAAGTTTGAGAGAAGTTACACAATGGTGAAGTAGTTACTCTCTGTCTTGGACTAACTGAACATTGAAAAATTACATTTGCCCTAATAGAACTCCCAAGAGGACATAAAGCTAATAAAAGAGAATATCTGTAGCTCAGGGTTGAACTATGGAGTCCTTCATGGTTGCTTGCTTGCAGACATTTTATTACCCAACTAGGTAACATCATCAGTGTTAGTGGGATGTGATTTTCTATTTATTAGTTTGTCTTCTCCATCGAAGTGTCAAAGCACCTTTTTAGCATTCCAAGTATTAAATGGTAGAGACCGTGCTTAAAAGGTGTTTGCAGTGAAATTTTCACATCAAGGACTTCATTTTTGCTCCTGGGGTTAATTATGCTGCTTAAATGAATCCATATGCATGAGAGTGTTGCCTTTATGGTTGAGTATCATAATAATTAGATACATTAAAATATCTTGTGGGAATTGTTTACTATTAATTGTGTTTTGGAAGATGACAACAATTCCACTATGTCCTAGAATTTCTAATACCCCCATTCATTACTGTAGAATCTTGGTGGGGATCCTGAGTGTCCTTTATGACTCAAAGAATTCAGATTATTATTTTCTTCTTTGAAAAGTGTATAGTAAATTGGAAACGTTTGTCTCATGCCTCCGTGCAACAGAAATACGGTTATGATAGAAATCAAGTGATAGATACTATTGTGTGATTTGCTCGTGCATTCTTTAGTTATTTGTAAATAATACCAAGTTTGCATAAAATCCTGGTAGTAATACTAGTGCCATGGATATCTTTTCCTTTTATACCTTTGGTCTTTCCAACTCAGCACTGTTCCTTCTGATTGTCACCTGAGCTGTTCCCAATCCAGGCATTCATTTTTTCTTGGTCCTGTTACTGGCAGTTTCTTTTTAGCTCAAATGCTGGGAACTGAACCTTGGAGTTTTCTGTCCCCAAAATATGTGCTTCTGCCATCAAGCTATGTATTTATTTACTATATTTATATCCAGTGCCTTCAGCAGTGCAGTGTTCCTGAGACAGCCTACAATTAAAATGAAATTAAAAAACAAACACACAAAACTAAACAAAACAGCAATAAAGATCTAGCAGATGAAACGCGCCCGAGGATGGGGGTGGGATGGGGTTCCGCTAGCTATCCTCAATTGTGGTGAGCAGAAGCTGTTGGAATCGAGCATGGGCAGAGAGCCAGTATTGCTTGAAGTTCTGAGAATTGTCGTTCCCTTCATAGGTCAGTAATACAAGATGATGCAAAAGCATTTTCTTTAGAGGAAGCAAAGTGCATTAATATTATCTCTGGACCTTCTAAATCAGTGTTTCCCAACCTTGTAACTTTAAGATTTTTTTTATTATTATTAGATTTATATACCGCCCTTTCCCAAAGGACTCAGGGCGCTTTACAGGGCATTTTAAAATCATACCAATACAAAATACAAAGTTAAAAGACAAATAAAAGATTAAATTATCCCTGAAAATAAAACCCAGTTAAAATTCTCAGCCTGGGCCAGAGAGCTCAAAGAGCCAAGTCTTCAGGTCTCGGCGGAATGAACGTAGGTCAGGGGTAGTCCTGAGCTCCACGGGCAGCTGGTTCCAGAGGGCAGGCACACCCACAGAAAAGGCCCTCCCCCTGGGTGTTATCCGCCGGCAATCTTTTACCGGCAGCACCCTGAGAAGACCCTCCCTCTGCGAGCGCACTGGACGAAGGGAGCTTGATGCTGGCAGCAGGTGTTCCCTCAAATATCCCGGACCCAAGCCATTTAGGGCTTTATAGGTCATCACCAGCACTTTGAATCTCACCCGGAGGGCAACCAGAAGCCAATGCAGCTCACGGAGTAGAGGTGTTACATGGGAGTATCGGGAAACCCCCATCACAACTCGCACGGCCGCATTCTGCACCAGTTGAAGCCTCCGAGTGGTCCTCAAGGGCAGCCCCAGCTGCCTGGACTTGCTCTTTCTAAGATTTCCCAGCCAACATAACCACACAGAGTTCTTCCGGAGCAGCAAAGCAGAGTTCACAATGGCCTTGCCAGCTCTGAAGCCTTAAACTGATGCTTTCAGAGACCATCACATTTCTTCTTTCAGAAGCAAGGGGACACAGCAAGTTATTTGAGATCCAGGCCTTTATGATTGGAAACGTGATGGTGGTGGCTTGGCATAAATTAGTAAGGGAAATGTTGCTAGAAATCAAATGTAAACATTATTCAACTGATGTTACCTTTGAGATGGGCTTGGCTTTGAAACTGGTGGAGCATGTGGAATCACCTTAAAAATGGAGAAGAAAGCGGAAAGAAAGAAAATAGACGTGCAGCAGACGGGGTTCAAAAATCGTGTGTGCAGATGTGGGAAGTCATTTTCAGCCTGAAGACTTTAATGGGTTATGGCAGAAATCTGAAAAGGGGAAATTGAAAGGTAGATTGGCCATTCATTCCCCATCTCATTCCAATGTTCTTTGCTCTGAATTAGACGACCGAACGTTTGGAAAACTCACACTCCAAGTTTGATCTTATTCATGGGATGGCTTGCGAAATGGAACGAACGCTCTGAGATCAGTTGGAAGAAAGTCAAGAAATTGTCCCCTCACCTTTTGGTAGACCTGGCTGAGTGCTTTTCTTTCACACCTTTTTATGGGAAGAGAAGAACACCCAAGCAGGGAGATATTAAAGCAAACAAAACTGCATTTCAATATGAGCCCGTCTTGACAGTATGATGCTTCTAGCAGTTTAATCAAGAAGGGGTTTAGAACGCTGGAACACACTAAATATTACAAATTACTGAAAGCTTTATTAGTCATTCTTTTGATTCTTCTTCTGTAGGCAAACAAGAGTAGGGAAACATATGCAAACAAAAATGAGAGCAATATAGATCAAAGCGATTACCATGATCATAGTTAGAGATGCTGCTTTAAGCATCATGGACAATACTGTATTTGTTTCCAGTCTTGCTGGGAAGATTCATACTTCAGTTTCAAGCGCAGAAGGTTGACCTTGGGCTAGGTCTTGGCTAAGCCAAAAAAGCTCTTATCAAATGGATCAAACAAAGATAGATTATTTTAATAGGACAGACATGTCAAACACAAGGCCCAGGGGCCGGATCCGGCCCGCAAAGTGGTTTCATGCGGCCCGCGAAGCCATCCTGGAAACAGTGAGGGAACAGCCCCCACTGCCTTGGCCCTGGCCCAGAGACCCTCCTTCTGCCAGAGACCCTCAGACCTGTCCCATTCCTGCCCAGGCCCCCATAGGCACCCTTGATGCCAACGATGTAGAGCTGGCCATGCCCACCCAGTAGGCCATACGCACTCTAGCCACGCCCACCCAGTAGGCCACGCCCACCCTGGCCATATCCGCCCGGCCCCCTGAGGGCAAGCGCAATGCTGATGCGGCCCTCAATGAAATTGAGTTTGACACCCCTGTAATAGGACAAATAGGAGCAACTGTCCAGAGTTCTGAAAGTTGGGGTTATCTCTACCAAATCCATTCAGGCAGAACAACATATTTCAGCAGTTAAACTAAGCAAGAAAAGTAAACCAGAAAAGTAAAGGGATGATTGCTCGTAGTTAGTCGCAAGGCCTTCCCAGTTATTTAACCAGCCATTGTTTTAATCTGTTCAGAAACCAAGCATCACCACTATCTCTGGTCTTAGCAGCACCTCAAAAGTGAAAATGATGCTGGCTTGGATTTGTGTATAACTTCCTCACTTTTCTGCCTTAAATGTCAAATGGCTTCTAGGTCAGAAGAGAGGGATTAACCCAGCACATGATATTTGGGGCAGGTTTGTTGCAAATGAGCTTCTTAGTTATGCATTAAATGCAGCTTCTTGCAAAACCTGGCTTTGTCCCCAATTCTGCTAACTCTCTTGTAGATCCAAGGCTTGAAGTAAATTAAGATTATAATATGATATCTATTCCAGGCATAGGTGACATATGGCTCCTTAGATGCTGAACTCCAGTTGATAAGGTGCAGTAGTGAGGCCTGGTGGGAATTGAGGCCCAGCATCTAGAGAGCCCCTGATACATTGCTGACTGTAGCCTAGCCTGTTCTTGTAGTTGGAAAAAGAAATCCTGAATATATTGGGTAGATTTGGTGGGGTTTTGTTTGTTTGTTTTTTGCTAATTACAGCCCTGGATTTTTAGCTGATGTGGATTCTTTTTCCTCTCCTAGGTTGAGAGAGATTTTGAACGGGAATATGGAAAGCTTCAACAGTAAGTATTCTTAGCCATTTCATTCGGGTGGGTGTTCTTTCTTGGCTCTTTTCTCCTTAACGTTGCTTGCTTCCTTCCATTTATGTTTCTTTTCAGACTGACAGGCTCTCATAGCAGTTTGCAGAATAATAAGAAATTGCCTGTAATCAAAAAAGACATGATACTAGAAGAAAGGAAACAAGATAACTTAAGCACCAGTTCTTAATGTTTATTGTTCCTATAAAGGCTAGGTAGGCTGGAAATGGGGCTACACAGAGAGAAACCTAGATGACACCTTCACCTCCAGAGCTGATGATCTTCTCACCAATTGTTGGTTGGTTGGTTGGTTTTATTTAGTTAGCTACAGGACTTGTGTGGCCGCCTATCTCATACATTGACTCCAGACAAATCCATAAAACATGGTTTAAAACAAAAGTACGCTTCCTCCAGGCACCAGACCAAGCATCCTCACAGCTCAACCACCATTTTAGCCCAATACGTGGGGGAAGAGCCAGGTATTTACAGCCTTCTGGAAGACTAAAAAGGTAGAAGGACTGGAGGCTAAAACATATAAGGAACGGTTGCTGGAATTGGGTATGTGTAGTTTAATGAAGAGAAGGGTGAGGGGTGACATGATAGCAGTGTTCCAATATCTCAGGGGCTGCCCCAAAGAAGAGGGAGTCGAGCTATTCTTCAAAGCGCCTGAAAGCAGGACAAGAAGCAACGGATGGAAACTAGTCAAGGAGAGAAGCAACCTAGAACTAAGGAGAAACTTCCTGACAGTTAGAACAATTAACCAGTGGAACAGCTTGCCACCAGAAGTGGTGAATGCTCCAACACTGGACGTTTTTAAGAGGAGACTGAACAGCCATTTGTCCGAAATGGTATAGGGTTTCCTGCCTGAGCAGGGGGTTGGACTCCAAGGTCCCTTCCAACTTACTACTACTACTTATGATGATGATGATGATGATGATGATGATGATGATGATGATGATGATGATGATGATGATGATGAAGAAGAAGAAGAAGAAAAAGAAGAAGAAGAAGAAGAAGAAGAAGAAGAAGTGTTGCTATACTTATTAGTCTCTAAGACGATTTTTCAAAGTACAACATTTCTGCCTTTAATGTCTGTGTCACTGCTGCTGCTATGGTGGGTCTATGACAGGGGTAGGCATGAGTCATAAAAGAGCCGAGGTTGCCTAACCCTGGTCTATGAGAATTCGCCACGGCCAACTCGCTGTGAAACAAGAGTTACACTAATCTCAAATGAATAGTGAATAATTAAAGAAAGGATGCAAAAGGACGGACAGAATGAAATGTGAAGGGCAAAAATTAAAATATTTATTTATTTATTTTAAATAATTAAATAGAATTGTTAAATTGTCCTGCAGAGCAAGTTGCCCCATGGCAAGTTGGCCGTGACGAGTTGTCCCATTCTGTGCTGCTGCTGCTACAGCGTCTCACCATTTCTGTGTTACCTGTCTGTATTGTGCTTTATAATTAGCTACATATGATCCAGTACACCTGCAGTGAGTCCTCACTTAACGACCAATAGCTTGGTTATTGTTTGAAGCTATGTTGGGCCTCCCAAAAGGTACTTATGACCCAATTTTGAGGTTCTGATGCTTGCAAGGCACATACACACACCCCACGGTCACATGATCTCAGCCGGGTGTTTGGCAGCTGGCTCTTTTTTACGACTGCTTGTATGCCCTGCAGTCTCATGACTGCGATTTTCAACATTTTTTTGCCAGTTTCTGACCATTCCTTCCTGTTTCTGAAAAAAAAACCTCCCATGAAATGGATGACATGGATTTGCTTTACACCTGCCACAGAAAAGGTCATAAAATCGGGTGCAGTCACTTGTGACCCACTTAATGATCACAACTTAAAACTGGGCTCAATTACGGTTATAGGTCAAAGGCTTTCTGTACCATGTTACTTCTTACATAAAGCAAGTATCTTTCATGTAGGAATTTTGTAATATGAAAGAACTGGAGTTTAGTTCTGAACTATTAAGACACCGGCTTGTTCCTTTTTAAGAGTCACCTCTGCTTCGTTGGTCTTTCTAGGATTGTCTTCTTGTCCAGGTCTCGTCCTGGCTTCATAAGTTGCTATTTCTGAATACATATCTTGGTTTAGTCTTAGCCCTTCATTTCAGGATCTGATTTGTTTTATAACTACTTGTTAGCCATTGTTTCTCATGTCTGCCTTGTATTTGAACACAAAATAGGAACCTTTTATTCATATTTCTCAACCTTGGCTACTGTAAGATGTCTGGACTTCAACTTCCAGACTTCCTCAGCCAGAATTCCACAGCATGACTGGTTGGAGAATTCTGGGAGTTGAAGTCCAAACATCCTACAGTTGTCTATGTTGAGGAAAACCTGATCAGGGAAAGAGTCAACTATAACCAAGTGAGGTGCCATCTTCCCCCTTTCTTTCCAAATTATAATAATTACATAAGACACCATTGCAGTGTTTTTGTGTGTGTGGGGGACAACAGATATGCAAGTTTATTTGAGCCGTTTCTTCCCCACAGCAAATCAACCTACCAATATTTACTGGTATAATGTCAGCAGTCTCCAAGATGCAAAGAACATAAATACTCCTCCTTTGCCTCTGTCCTCACCTTTTTGACCAGTTTTCTGGCAGTCTGAAGAGAAAAGCTCTAGGAATTCTCTTTATTTCTTGATTGTTTGACAAAGTTCCTGCTACTGGCTTGGTTGGACAGGAACTCCGTGACAGATTCTCTCCTTTTGAGCAACTTCTTTTAACTGGAAAATGCTAATGTTCGTTTTACACGCAAGGAGAATGTAGTGACGTCTCCCAAATCCATGTTGGTTTAATTTAATTAGTTAATTACACACACTAATTAATTCATCTGTTTAATTACATGGTGAATATGCAACGAATCCTTTAGACAATGTGTAGAAGTGAACAGAAACCCGTGTCTGGGCACGAGATGGAAGTTGAGAGTTCCACAGAAAAACATATTTTTGTTAAAACGATACAGTAATGATAGAAACTGCAACCAATTAGATCCCATGCACTTATCTATATGTTCCCCTCCTGCTTACTGAATTCCATTTGTGCTCTTACTTAATTTCTCTTCTGTAAGCTACTGGGCAGTATCCTTGGGAACAAACATTTCATCTTGCTGCTTTTTCAGTAATACAGGTGGTCCTCAACTTACAGCCAGTTGCTTAGCGACCATTCAAAGTTACAACAGATTTACTGGGTGGGGGGAGGGGAGAAGGTATTTACAACCTGGATTCAAAGTTCTGACGGTCCTGCTTCTACCACCACCACATTTATGGCTGTTTGCAGCATCACATGACTGTGTTTACAACGGTTTAGCTGAAAACCAGCGTTTACTTCCATTTTGTTTTCGTTTTTTGCAAAACTGGTCCTTCGTAAACTAGGGGTTTGCTTAACAACTGTCACAAAAAAGGTCATGTTGGGTACCTGATTTATGACCATCACGAGTTACAGTTGTGATGGGCAGGCTCCATTCCAGTCGTAATTTGAGGACTTACCTGTCTGTCTGTTAAAAGGGTAAAAAAAGGTTATTGGACAATATAAGGAAGTGTAGTCTTTTCAGAACCTCAAGAATTGTCTCTCCCAATAAATTACTTTTTTCCTGACAAAATCTTTCAGAAATGCTAAGATTCACCAAAATCTCATGTCCCTTTGGGGATTTTTTTTTTTTTTTGCAGAGGTTGTGCCTGAAACATAAGCTTGTCAGTATTTTCTGCAAATCTTTTGATCCGATCCAGGAAGTCTTATGGTTTGCTTGTGGATAGCTAAGAGAACACAAAAGTTGCAGAGTTCTGTACCAGCCTGCTACCGGCCCTGCAGAAAAGGCAGGGACAACCCCTTTTACAAGAAGGCAAGAGGCTGGAATTACGCCTGCCAAATTTATAGCTACAAAAACAAACAAGACACGAACCAAGAAACAGGAGCTTTAAGAAACAGGAACTATCCAAGCGGTTGCCTTCAGCAAACCAGCCCTCCCACACATTCCCCTTATATAGAGTTCAGGGCGTGGCTTCTCTCTGCCTCCTTCCGAGGAGCCCCATTGCCTTCCTCTGTTTAGTCCTACTTGACTGCCTCCTGCGTCGGGCGTCCTTGAACAGGGCCAGCTGTGGGTCATCTTCATCCACGCTGTCTTCATCCACAGCTGGGTCTCCGTGGTGACCAAGTGGGAGGAGCCTGGCTGAGGACTCTCATCAGCAAGATCTTCAACCCCCTCAGCAAGGTCTTCAACACCCCCCTTGTCCTCTGAGTCGTCCGACCCAACTGCCGAGCCCACAGGCTGACCCTGAATCACATCACAGAGGGAATTTAAGGGGAGAAAAGAGAACAGTC
Organism: Vipera berus; assembly: GCF_964194415.1. Lineage (NCBI taxonomy): Eukaryota > Metazoa > Chordata > Lepidosauria > Squamata > Viperidae > Vipera > Vipera berus. Next base: position 18,602,439 of record NC_138211.1, on the reverse strand, counting down.
TCGTTTTCTAGGTGTCCCACTCCTGTATATTTCATTGTTGCCAAAAACTGCAATCGGTGCAAAATGCAATAGCCCTCATGCATCAAGCCAATTTAGCAATTCTGTGATTTATAACCAGTCCTCGAACTTACGACTATTGCAGCATCCCCATGATCACACGAACATCATTTGGGTGCTTGGCCATCACCCAACAAGCAAAGTCAACGAGGGAAGCCAGATTTGCTTAAAAACCTCACGTTTTGCAACGATTCACTCAAGGACTGTGACAAAAACGGTTGTAAAACTTGAGCAGAACTCAATTAAAAGTCGCCTTGCTTAGCAACAAAAATTCTGGTCCCATTTATTGAGGACTTCCTGTAATGCAAAATTCTGCACTGGCTTCTAGTAGGCTTCCATATACAAGGTGTTGGTTTTGACCTATAAAGTTCTACAAGTCAAAGGATGCTTGCAAGCATGTCTTCTCCAGTTTGACATGCTGGCTAACCTGTCCATACTGCTTGGGAGGAGATGCTTCAGGAAAATCCCTCAGTTTATTTATTTATTTATTTTATTTTATTACATTTATATACCGCCCTTTCCCGAAGGACTCAGGGCGGTTTATAGGGTGATTAAAAAACAAAGATACAAAAGTTAAAAACAGATTTAAAAAATTATATTCATCCCTGCATAAATAAAACCCCAGTTAAAATTAAGATTAATTCTCAGCCTGGGCCAGAGAGCTCGAAGAGCCAGGTCTTCAGGTCCCGGCGGAATGAACGGAGGTCGGGGGTGGTCCTAAGCTCCACTGGCAGCTGGTTCCAGAGGGCAGTCGCACCCACTGAGAAGGCCCTATCCCTGGGTGTCGGCCGCCGGCAATCTCTTACCGGTGGCACCCTGAGAAGGCCCTCCCTGTGGGAGCGCACAAGACAAAGGGAGCTTGATGCCGGCAGCAGGTGTTCCCTCAGATATCCCGGACCCAAGCCATTCAGGGCTTTATAGGTCATCACCAGCACCTTGAATCTCACCCGGAGGGCAACCGGGAGCCAATGCAGCTCGCGGAGTAGAGGTGTTACATGGGAGTATCGGGAAACCCCCATCACAACTCGCACAGCCGCATTCTGCACCAGCTGAAGCCTCCAAGTGGTCCTTAGGAACTGAAGGAGGCATCAGCCCCAAAGCAGGGATTCTCTGTGGTTCTAGGCCAGTGATGGCAAACCTTTTAAAGACCGAGTGCCCAAACTGCAACCCAAAACCCACTTATGTATCGTCAGGTGTGGGGTGGGCGTGGCCCATTGGGTGGGCGTGGCTGTGGTGGTAACGGCAGACTGGGTGGGACTAAAAAGTTCACTCAATCAATTCCAACTTTGCAAGATTTTTTTCCCCGGGAGAAGTTGAAATTGATTGATTGATTGAACCTTTTTTTTTTGCACGCGGCGGCGGAGGCCTAAAGCGAAAAGGTTTTATAAAACCCAGCTGAAGGCCTGGGACTGGGGCGACGGCGCACATGCCCACAGGGAGGGCTCTGCGTGCCACCTGTGTCACCCGTGCCATAGGTTTGCCACCACGGTTCTAGGCCTTTGCAATGTTGCTCCCATTTTGCATGCTTTTACTCTTTTTAACATTGTAAGTCGTGGTGACTTGGTCGGCAAACAGATTTAATAAAAGATAGATAGATAGATAGACAGACAGACAGACAGACCAAACTTCCCCACCTTAGACGTATGTCAAAATGTGTTGAAAATACGGCTTTTCTAACTGACCTTTGGCAACCAATATCTATAGTTTGCTTTCTGCAGTGGAGCCGTTTTCAGTTTTACTGATACGTTTAGAATTAGTATAATGCTTGGTTTTTTTTCATTATACACCTCGAGATATGTAATTGTGGAAATTGAAATGCTATAAATTGAAAAGCAGCGAAGCCAATAAGCAGGGCCAAGATAAAGCCTAAACTGATTTACATTAACATAATTACTCCCCAGGTATGCAGTACCTTCCCTCTCCTGTCACATTAAGTCTCACAGTTGCTTTGGGAGTTCTGCATGATTCTTTGTAAAGCATGTACAAAATAAATCTGTAGAAGCAGGGTATCCACAGGGAGATCAAAAGACTGCCTGTTTTTACTGTAGTTCATTGCATGTGCAGTTCGTGTTAAAAAAGGAACAAAGGATACAGCTATGCAATCACAGTCACCATCTGTGCATAGACCTCTTCAGGGAAGTAGCAATTTTGATCCAAGTGTGTTAGCCCTCCTGGGCTAAGTGCATGCAGCACTTCAGTCCTCCATGACAAATTGATGGGAAAAGTTAGAAAAAGCAGAATTCTTGGTTACTAATACTTCCATGTCTGATGATCTCCAAAGATTCTTCCTAATCATGTTGGCCATGGAATGTACATTCCCTCTTCTGGTCTTCTCTCTTGGCTTCTACATATCACAAGCCCAAATCCAGCAACTGTCTTCTCATTTCTCCTCTGTTCCTCCTTTCTTGTCATGTGCACTTTGTTTTGTACTGAGAGAGAGCTTTAATTATATGCATTTTAAAACAAAACTATTTTTCTATTTTTAGGTTGGAAGATAAAACTAAGAAGCTACAAAAAGATATGAAGAAAAGCACAGATGCAGACCTAGGTATGTAAATCTGCTGTACTAAGTGAGATTTGAGCCAGCTTTGATTTTTTTTCCCCTAAGGCCTTGTTCTGAAGTGCATATTTAGCCACAGTTCATTAAGCCTCTGTTGAGTTTTTTTTCCAACAGCCTGTAAAAGAAATATTATCCAGGGAATTCCAGATTAAGGCTGGATTTAACTTGGTTTGGACACTGTGATAAGCGTAGGAAGCAGTGAGTAAACTGGCAGTCATTTCTTTTGTTTGTTCTTTTATTACTGACACAGCTGTTTGCTTCTGAGATTTTGGAGAGGAACATCTGGACTCCAGGTGTTGATTTTCTCCTGCCCTTTTGTCCTTTTTGTGTTGTATTCTGTGGCATTTTCAGTAGGAACCCTGTTGCATACAATCCCGTCCCATCAAACATGGCGTCCAAGCAAACTGAAAGGAGAGCAATGTAGTTAAAGAGCTAATTAAGGGCCCTAATGATGGAAATAGCTCAGGAACTTTTTACAACTCTTAAAGTAGGTATTTTGCTGTAGCCGGAGATTGTAGGAAAAAAAACACCAAAATTATACTGTATGTTCCTCTGATCCTAAAATGTCCTCGGTCTTCTTTGTTCTGGCATTATTTTGAAGATAAAATTAATGCGTTACCAGGGTGAAAGCAAGCCAAGAATGAAATGAAATGAAATGAAAATGAAAAAGCCAGAATGAGGGGGAAATGCACATTTTTCTCCTAAAGAAAAAAACAACAGGTTTTTTGTCATCATCAGTGAAACCATAAAGGTCTTCCCTAAATGAGAAAGTGAGAAACAGTTTAAAACTTTTTGGATAGTTCACTGTTTGCTTCCTAATAAAGGATTAAAAACATTTAAATAAATTCCATTTTCTTTGGTTTTCTTGAAAACCAAAAAGCTTATGAGTCTGATTGTTTATGTAATTTTCCTCACAGCAGAATTTGAACTTCTTTCTGATTCCGAGTTGTAGTTGCAGTAATTCTAGTAACCACAGAGCAACCATCTGCACCATTCTGGTTTTAAACATGAAAAACTGGTTCTCTGCTTTTCCTTATAAATGGAGGTAGCAGTAGCCCCCAAATTAGGAAGGATTTTTTTTCTTTTCTCCTATTTCCTTCCTTCCTTCCTTCCCTCCCTCCCTCCCTCGCAGAGAATTCCTTTTCCTTCTTTTCAAGGGGCATTGATAATGGATCGGCCCCAAAGGATTTGTGGGAAGACGCTTCCCCCAGCCTACTCCTTCAGCTCTGAAGCATCATCACAAGTTTACCTATTTTATGACCTTAAAGCCACGCCTTATTTTGCATTTAAAGAGGTACCGTCCTGCTCTCTGGAGCTGGGGCAACCATCTTCTGTTTGGTTTCCAGCAACTGGAAACACTCAAATCTGAACAAAAGGAGTTAGGCAAATGCATCCAAGCCCCTCCCCCCTTATAAATAATTGAGAGATGTATCAATGTAAGCTTGCTAGTTTGCCTTTGCCTGAGCCAAGAATTGTGACAGAGACTCCATTCTGGTTTTTTTTTATTTAAAAAGTTTTACAATACATTTTGACTTTAATCCCCCCCTCCCCCACCCCTATCCAACCCTCCCTATCCCTCTCCCCCATTCCCTCCTCCCCCCCCCCACTTCCCAGAGCTAAATACAGGGTATAAAATCGAAAAACAAACGTAAACACCCCTATGTTATCAACAATAAACTATAAATTCTATCTCCCTCTAGCTCATATAAAATGAATACAAACAATATTAATATTACAAATAAAGTAAAAAAGAAAAAGAGGAAAACAGAAAAAGAACTTTACTCAAAATAAATTTTCTTAATCCCAGTCCTTATTCATATTAATTTAAAAAAAAAAGAAAAAAAAACTTTCACCTGCTATTTGCATTCTCCCACCTTTCTCTAATTTCCAAACAAATTCTCAGTTACGCGCCAAAAGCGCCTATCTCTGTTAACCTTAATAATCTCCGACCAAACTAAACTATGATCAAAAATAGTTCTTGCATGTATCACGCCAAATGTCTCGCCGTTCCAAATCATCCTTGAGTTCAAATAAAAAGAATATAAAAAGAAGGTTTAGGCAGTCTCTAAGACAACTTGTTGTTAATTAGGAGCTTGCGTACCCATTCTTAGTTCAACACATACTTTAAGTCCATAACCCTAATATACTTTTCTAGCAAGCAAATAACATCAATCTTAAATTGTGTAAAATATTAAAAAAAACTTTCTTTCTCCTCTATAATAATTTTACTCCATTGACATTCTAATTTAAAAATTTAATCAGCAATCTTAACACCCCAAAACTTTTTGAGCACATCTGTCATGACCCCCAAAACTTCTTTAGACTGCTCCCCTCCCAGATCTTCACTGTAAGCACGCTTTGGAGATTCCATAACTTTCTGCTGGTCTTGCTCTTGCTCTCGTCTCACTCTTCTTAGGGCGGCACGCGTCATCTTCTGGCCTACTGCAGCAACCGATGAGACTGTGACTTGATCCCCTCCAACACCATTGTCCTCTGTCTGTCTATCTGCAACATCTTGAAACTTTCCCACACCGTATCCTTTTGCAGCTTCCAAAAAAAATAAGGGGGTTGCTTTTAACACATTACTATAAAAATCACGTGCCTGAGCCACAGTAACCAAACGATGTCTTTTACCTTCATACGTCGCCACCAATCCAACTGGAATCTCCCATCTAAACTTAATATCACGTTTCTTAAGTTCCTGTACTAAAAATGCAAAATCTTTCCTTCTCCTTAGGATCTTCGGAGGGATCTCTTTTAAAACCAAAACTTCTTGCTCTGCCACTACCAATTTAGTATCATAAGCAGCTTGAATAACTTCATCTCTAATTACTCTCTTTGTAAAATAGACCACCACATCTCTGGGTAACTTCCTCTGTCTTGCAATCCATGAATTTACACGAAAAACTTTGTCCATATTTCCCTCAATTTCAGATGCTGGCTGGCCCAGTACCCCTTCCAGAGCCTCAGAAATCAGCTGCTTTAAATCTTCTTTACCATTCTCCTTTAAACCCCTGATTCTAATAGCATACTGCATCTGATGATACTGAACAAGGCTCAATTCTCCATCCATTTTATCCCTTATATTTTCATTTTCTAATACCTTTGCTTCTAATATAGAGTTCTTTTGACTGAGATCCTCCACTTTTACATCCAGCTGTTGCACACATTCAGCTACGGATTCAACCATAGACAAGATGTCCACCCTCATTGCTCTCAACTTCTCTTCCATCTTCTTCTCCAATTTCTCCATTTTCTCCTCCATTTTCTCCTCCAGCTTTTTCAACTTTTCATCCATCATATCAGACATCAATTGTGCATGCTTTCCAAGAGCATCTTGTAAATCCTTAAGCGTCAGTACCTGGGGAGATGCAGGAGGAAGCAAAGCTTGCAATGAGGTCTCCTGCACCAGGGAAGACCCCGCATTCCGAAGAGCTTTAGAAGTTTTAGCCGCCATCTTCCCCCACTTTCACTTATTACGCACTTTCACTTTAAAGCTATAAAATCCATTGAGCTAGAGAGTAAAAATAAAGAGTCCACTTCACCTTGACCTCCTGTACCGCTCTGCCTGCGTCTTGATAATCAAAAGTATTTCCTTTTGGCAGGGGTGGTTGCTAACGCCTGGCTCTGCTCCAAACATCCCGGAGCAGAGGCGCTGCGCAGCTCGGAGCAACCCAGGCTTCGGGGGGGCTCATCCTTCAGCCGCCCAAGCTCTCAGCTCCAGCGGCCCCGGAGAGCTCAACCCCTACCTGGGGCCTCACCCCCTCCTCTTCTCCCGAGGAAGGGGCTTCAAATCCATCTAAACAGCTGATCGGCGCTGTTTGCGATGGAAAAACACAGCTGCAGAGCGGGCAGCCCGAAAACGGCTGTCTTCGGCGTCGCATCGCCACCGGAAGAGCAGAGACTCCATTCTGTTATCTCTTCCCTGCTCTTTCTACCAATGTCATCAATTTCCTAAAGTCATCGATGATGAAAGATTGATCATTTGATAGAATATAGAATAACGGAGTTGAAAAGGACCTTGGAGGTCTTCTAGTCCAACCCTCTGCTCAAGCAGGAGGCCCTGTAGCGGGGGTAGGCAACCTTGGCTCTTTTATGACTCGTGGACTTCAACTCCCAGAATTCCTGAGCCAGCACTGCTGGCTCAGGAATTCTGGGAGTTGAAGTCCACGAGTCATAAAAGAGCCGAGGTTGCCTACCCCTGCCCTATACCATTTCAGATGAATGGTTGTCCAGTCTCTTTTTTGAAAGCCTCCAGTGATGGAGCATCCACAACCTCTGAAGGCTAGCTATTCCATTAGTAGATTGCTCTCACTGTTAGGAACACCAGCTGCCTGCAATTAGTGCAGGTTCGAGTCCCACCAGGCTCAAGGTTGACTCAGCCTTCCATCCTTCCGAGGTAGGTAAAATGAGGACCCAGATTGTTGGGGGCAATAAGCTGACTTTGTAATAATGCCGCTTGGGGGGGGGGGCGAAAGCCCTAATAAGCAGGCATATACATAGAATGAAGGCTATTGCTAAGCACATTGATTTAGCCGCCCTGAGTCTTTGGAGAAGGGCGGGATATAAATGGGATTAAAATAAAATAAATAAAAATAAAATGTCTCCTTAGTTTTAGGTTGCTTTCTCTGCTTGGTTAGTTTCCAACCGTTGTTTCCTGTCTTGCCTTTTGGTGTTTTGGAAAATAGTTTGACACCCCCCCCTCACCTTTGTAGGGTCACTGATGGCTCAAATCTCTTGTTCGTGCTGCTTTCAGCAAATAAGTAGCTGTAACCCTGGTTCAGCAGCATTGCTACATGAATTTGAGAAATAAATCCCTTAATTTTTGAAGCATGTATCTCAAAATGACTGCAGGTCACAAAATATTACCCATTGAAGGCAAAGTAGTGGGCCATCCCTTCTCTTCCCCCTGATAATATTTCTCCCTGTCACTTCATCCTACATTTCCCCCCCCTTTTTTTTTCCTGGATCGGTGGATACATCTGTAAATAGAACACTGTGTTATAGCTAACTTTTACATTTTTTTTCTTGGAACATCGGTAGAGCTAAATAAAGCTCAACAGTCGATTGTGACAGAGGTCTTGCATACTGACATCCCGTTAATTTTAAGACTTTTTAAAACTTATCTTTTAAAAAGTCTAAAGGGGCAGGGACCCAAGGGCACCCAGAAAGGTGCACATTTATGCCATAGCACCTGTGAGATTTTAACCCATATTCAGTTAAAATTCATTGGGGCTCCTTGGTCCAACTCTGGTTCTGGAAAAGGATGCTCCTATGCTTTGATTCTGAAACTGTCCCCAGGACAAAATGTTCTAAAATGTGGTTAGAACACCTTAGCAGCCTAATGTTTTCCTGTATATAAATCTCACTGCGTTCGTTGGGGTTTACACCTTGCTAACTTTGCTTTGCCTTCATTATCTTGTCACAGCTGCCAGAGGATTTATTTTTTTTATTTTTTTTTGCAAAACTACCAAAAAGCTGCGGAAGCTTAATTGGTTGCGATTTGTTAGGATTGAAAGTGCTGTGGTGAGACCAAGCATCCCTTAACAGCGCTGAGAAAAGGCTGCCTGTGTTTGTCGAGCCGCTTCTGTGTCTGCTTCAAAAGGAGCCTTAGCGCGTGCACTTTTATAAAGGGTGCATGTAAGTAATGTGGACTCGATGACATATGAGTGTTTATCCCAGTGTTTACACAAATTCATTAATCGCTCCTCTTCCAAACCACTAGTTAGCGTCCCTGGAAGTTTTCCCATTAGCATTTTATGCACTCCGGCGTGTATCTCCTCTTTATGTTTCAGCTTATTGTGTAGACGGGAGACAATGAATGAATTCCTGAAAAGCTGGATTATGAATCACTTGACCTATCACCAGATGAACTGAAGCTAGTTTAAGAAAAGTAAATTTTGGTTTCCAGGCATTAGGCCGGCTGGCTCTGGGCAAAGAACAATTTCAGACCCTTATTTTTGCATTAGGAAAATGGAAGTATAATGGATTGACTGAGAGGATGAATGGATACTTCACCTTTTATGAGGAGAAGTATGAGGTGGGCATGTCCTCCTCTCTCTAGGTAGAGCCTTAGACAATAAAATAATGGATACAATGCCAGTTATGCCGAACTGTATTTCAGCCTCATGGAAAAACGGTTACTATGGGCTCAGAGTCTTTTCTCTACTTTCTATACTAAGGCTTACCAGGTCTTGAGTTTCAAAAATGAGACAGCCAGTAGATGGCAGCAAAAAGACACTATGCTAACTCTTTGCTGCCCCCTGGCAGTAGTACTGATTTTTGTAGTCATGATCTCATAATATTTTTTGATGGCATTGTAGGATGATACAGTATTTAGAACCATTTATGGCGCTTATAAGTTGTTGGATCATACACTTGTTTAGGTTATTTTAAAAGATGGTCTGCAGGGAATGGCCTAACTTTAGGGGTCATTGGTGCTCTCTGAGCTTGGTTGTTGTTGTTGTTGTTGTTGTTATTTTGCAATGTTTCATGTCAGCAAGAAAACAACCAAGCTTAGAGAGCATCAAGGACCCTTCTTTTCAACCCTGAGCTACAAACTTTCTCCATTATTGGAACCTAAGTTCAAACAATGTTTGAAGATGGTTTATTTCTACTTGTTATATTTAAGATTGCTCTAGTGACGTTTTTAGGAATTACGGTAAGGTCAAATGCAACATAGTTAATGTAAACTGAAAGTGAAAGCATTCAATCAGGACATTCACAGAGAGACAGCAGCTAAATGTATTTAATGGTAACATCTCCCTGTCTTGTTCATAGGTTTCTCTTAAGTCAACTTCTTCACAGGTGTGCCAATCTTGTATAAATATTTTGTACCAGATTTCTTTTATGCCTTGCCATTCTTACCAAAACAGTGATGACTCAAACGATAAGTGAGGCGCTCAAAGAGTACAAAGTATGTTGGGAGTTTTCCCCAGGTTGTTCAGGGATGGTAGGGCAGAGATGGGTCACCTCCAGTATTGCTTAACTGTTTTCAGTAATGTTTTCTTTCCTGGCTAAAATGGCAGCATGTTGACCATTAATGGCAGCAGAAAGTAAGGAGAACTTAGTCGCTAGGAGAGGTTGTGAAACCTCTTTTGATTCTTACCCTACAATCCTGTTGTGGTTCTCCATGGCTCTTAATAGCAAGGAAGCAATCTTCTACCCCACCATGTCTAGCTGGTATCTGCAGCATGCCATGGAACAAGTTGGATCCTGGGAGTTTTGTATTCCCAAGAATTAAGCCAGCTGGGGAATTCTGGGACCTGAGGTCCACACATCTTCAAGTTGCCATGGTTGAGAAACACTGCCATAGAGCAGGGGTCCCAACTCCCGGTCCGTGGACCAGTACCGGGCTGTCGCATGCCAGCAACCAGTCTACACAAACAAGCAAAGCCCCATCCACAGGATGCAGGCAGCACACAAAACCACCACCACCCCCTCTGGTCCACGGAAAAACCTCTCTCCATGGAACTGGTCCCTGGTGCCCAAAAGGTTGGGGACCTCTGCCCTAGAGGTTTCGGTCTGAGGTCACAGGTAATTATGGCCCCAAATCTTCTTTTTTGCATCTCCCAGAGAATCCCCCGATCACAATTGCTTGCTGATATTTTGGGGTAAGAAATTCAAGATAGAGCCTAATACAGGTAGTCCTTTACTTACGACCACAATTGAGCCCAAAATTTCTGTTGCTAAGTGAGACATTTGTTAAGCGAGTTTTGTTCCATTTTCCAACCTGTCTTGCCACAGTTGTTAAGTGAATCACTGCAGTTGTTAAATTAGTAAACATGGTTGTTAAGTGAATCTGGCTTCCCCCATTGACTTGGCTTGTCAGAAAGTCACAAAAGGGGATCACGTGACCCCGGGACACTGCAACCGTCTTAAATATGAGACAGTTGCCAAGCATCTGAATTTGGATCATGTGATCACGGGACTGCTACAATGGTCACAAGTGTGAAAAACGGTCATAAGTCACTTATTTCGGTTCCGTTGTAACTTCAGACAGTCACTAAACGAACTGTTGTAAGTCAAGGACCACCTGTATTGGCTTAGTCTATTCTAAAGAGAAGAAGAGGAAGGAAGATGGGGGAGATCCAGAACTCCACCTGTCAGGAAAAACATATTTCCCAGCTCTGTGTTAACTGTGTTTCCTGACTACCCCAAAAAAATTCCCCTTACCTGTTGCATATCTCTTAATAGCATCGATCCTTAATTAATTTCTCTCTGAATTCTATCCCAAATATAGCCATGTCAAAGTTTGCTGTAAAAATCTCATCTGATCTCTTGGCCAATCCACTCTGTGAGCAAGACCCTAAATTTCTTGAAATGGTGATGGCTCTGGACACAGCAATGAAAAGAATGGATTCTTTTAACCAAGAGAAGGTAAATTTTGCCCTGGATATATTCCTAAGGAGGGAAGGAAAATTTCTCCAACTTTGACATCCTTAACTGTGAAGTTTTCCTTGATTGTTCCACAGTTCTTGTCAAGATTGTATTACTGACATTATATTAGAGGATGTGCAAAGGGGTACAAATATTCATGACTGGTATTGTACAGTAGCAGCAACTACACCATTGTAGAGCTGTGTACTTATCTCTCAGGATTTTGAGAATCACTTAAAGTTATTAGAGAGTGAAATTTGAAATAATGACAAAGAACAAAATAGGCAATTAATACTTAACAATTTGAGATTTAGAATAGTAATTGCCATAGAACAGTAATTCTCAATCTGTGCTTCTCAGGCTGGGATTTGCAGCCAGGTGAATTTGCACAATTATTACATGTAAATCAGAACTTCCTGAATTTAATAGAATTGAAAGAATTATTTTGGCTTATCTCTTGTGGGGGGCACAAGCTATATGAATCCAACTTCTGTCAGTGTTCACTGAGTTTGGTTGTTTTCTTGCACTGATGATGTTACCTAGCCTGGTATTGAAATATCTGCAAGAAAACTGTCAAGCTCAGAGGCAAGTAGCAATGGTTCAACCCTGAACCTCCTATGTTCTCTATTGTTGGTATTCAACTTTTGTCTCGTGTGCTTACTCATAATGGCTTTCTAGATGTTCTCGTTCGTTTTTTAAAATAATTTCATTAAAGGTTTTAAAAACAATGATAAAAACTAATACTAATATAAAGTAAGAAGAAGAAAAAAGATCAAGGAGAAAGCTAAAAGATCAAGAAAGAAAGAACAAGAGAAGAGCAAGAGAAAAAATTCAAACAAGTGGCTTCCGATCTTCTTTGTAGCAACTACCGGTATATAAGTATAAATATACCTCTTACTCTGACCTTGCAACGGGACTCTCTTCTTTCTAGTATCTATCCGGTCCAGACATCAACTCCATAAATCATTGAGTTAATTTTGTTCTGTTTTACACAAAATGTACATAAAAGGTTTCCAGTCAGCAATAAATATAGATGTTGTATTTTCTCTAATCAATGACGTCTCAGCCGATTCCATCATTTTCACCAACCATTCTGCAATTGTAGATATTGCTATATCTTTCCATCTTTGTGCACACAATACTTTCACAGCAGTTATCGTATACAAAACCAAAGTTCCACAATTCTTTTTCCCAACTATTTGTCCCTCATTCTGGCTCTTTATATTTTGGACTAATTTAAGATTTTATGTTATATTATGAAACACATTTCTGTAATAATCTCATATTATGAGCACCATATATAATGAACACTGACAGAACTGGAGCAAGAGTAGATCCATTAAGAACTGAGAGAGAAACACCAACATATTTAGAGGAACCTTTACATTTAGCTAAATTGTTTAGCTAACAACAACTAAAGAAGCCACAGAATATTTAATTTAGCTAAAAATGAAAATGGGGAAAGGGCAACCGAAGTGGGAAAGAATATACTTGGAAAACATGGAGTTGGGCATGAAGTTCCATTGGTTCAAATCAGTGTTTCTCAGCTTTGGCAACTTGAAGATGTCTGGACTTCATCTCAGCTGGCTGGGGAGTTGAAGTCCAGCCATCTTCAAGTTGCCACGGTTGAGAAACACTGGTTCAAATGATCTTCCTTGTTGGTTCTTGAAAATATTTCTTCTTGTTGTTCTTCTAACAGGTGAATCAAATCCAAAAAACAGTCATTGAACCTCTGAAAAAGTAAGTAGTGATGTTTCCATATAAGCAACAATCTTTTGCAATCTTTACAAATGAATGTGATTTAACATGGGAACGAGAAACATGCTTTCCCTCAAGGCTTATTGGGTGAAACCTACAGCTTGTGAAATTCTGCAAATCCCAACTTGTGTTTAGAAAAACAACAAATCTGGAATTTCTAGCCTTCGTTTTAGAGAGACTATCCAAGCAAAATAGAATAAAAAATTAGGAGTAAGTGTACATAAAAAAAACACCAACAAGATATTACAACTCTTTTGCTCATTTGCTGATAGATTAAAACCTCTTCCCTTATTATTTATTTAGCATATGGCATACAGTGTCTGAGAAATCTGCACATGCTAGACACACAATGCAGTCCTGACAGCCTAAATGGCCAGTTCATTTTGTTCGGCAGTTGCGTGCCTATTCTACATTTACACCAGTTAACTATTGGAGCTTGAGTTGCTCGCTCTTCTGGGCTCCTCCGCTGGTCATACCTCGACCCGTTTTTTTAATACCTCATGTGTAGCCAGGTCCAGTCCCAGCTTCTGCTCTCCACACACATGAATGTAGCTAGATTTTTTTTCCCCACCAAAGTGGTACCCATTTATCTACTTGCAGTATTGCCCACTTTCGAACTGCTAGGTGAGCAGGAGCTATGGATCTAGTGACAGGAGCTTGCTCTGTCTTACGGAGCCAGACTCGAACCGCCAAAGTGCAGATCATTTCTGCTGGCAGTTCCTGTTGTGATTCAGGGTCAGCCTGTGGGTTCGGCAGTTGGGTCGGATGACTCAGATGAGGGGGAGGAGGGGGGTGTTGAAGACCTTGCTGATGATAGCCCTCAGGCAGGCCCCTCCCACTTGGTCACCATGGAGACCCAGCTGTGTGAGCCTGACAGTGTGGATGAAGATGACCCACAGCTGGCCCTGTTCAAGGATGCCCGACGCAGGAGGCAGTCAAGTAGGAGTAAGCAGAGGAAGGCAATGGGGCTTCTCGGAAGGAGGGAGAGAGAAGCCACGCCCTGAACTCTTTATAAAGGACTTGTTTGGGGAGGGCTGGTTTGCTGAAAGCAACCGCTCAGATAGTGTTTCAAAGCTCCTGTATCTTGGTACGTGTCTTGTTTGTTTTTTGTAGTAATAAATTTGGCAGACGTCATTCCAGCCTCTTGCCGTTTATAAAGGGGTTGCCTTTTCTGCAGGGCTGGTAGCAGGCTGGTACAGAACAGTTCCAGTGTCAATAAACCACCACATCCCCTAACCTATCCCCAAAAGGGATTGAATGTAATGTTTTCTAAATGAAAGATGTAGTCGGTTTCATTTAATTAAAGTACATTTTTGTTAAAGGATTGAGTAAGTTTGAACAGATTTTGAAACTTGGTACACAGTTCATTCCCCTGCAAGCTACCCAGAGATCTCTTACTATTTGTCAGGCTTAAAATGGAATCAGTCATTCAATCTCTATCTGCAGAAAGTCTCTTGGGTAGATGTTCCCATCTTTGGGGCTGGGAATTGCGCAATCTAATTGCAAGAAATTTATCAGCTTCCTGGTTAGGAATAGCAGCTTCCTTCCTGAAACTGAAAAAAATAAATAAAAATATTCTGTTTAAAAGTGCATTTTAGCTAGGATATATTCAGATATGTAGGTTTTTTTTAATTACACTGCAAGTCTGTGAGCTTCTTTTCCATGTTTTTTAATGCCATTAGCATTTATTTGAGCTATAAGCCAGCATCTGAGGTTCTTTATAGTGAACTTCTATTACTACAATCAAATGATGGCAGAAATTTTTAGATTCCCTTTTTTTATTACAAGGAAGTTGTGTGAGCGAGAACAAAATGTCTTTAATAAGACAGCAAGTGAGGCAAATTGCTCAGTAACACCTTTTGTTTCACTTGACATTTTTCCTGCTTCTAAATTAAAGTAACATAGTCTAAGCCAGGGCTAGGCAACCCTCGGCTCTTTTATGACTCGTGGACTTCAACTCCCAGAAATCCTGAGCCAGCATAGCTGGCTGAGGAATTCTGGGAGTTGAAGTCCATGAGTCATAAAAGAGCCGAGGTTGCCTACCCCTGGTCTAAGCAATTGGGCTTACTGCCTGTTAGGAATGGATCAGGAGCAAGGTGGTTGAAGGTGGTCTGGAATTTTGTAGGGTTTGTTTTTATATCTTCCTCCTCCTCCTCCTCCTCCTCCAACCTCTTGGTTGAAACCATAAGCAGGTTTAGAAGCTTTTTAAACAGAATTTACGGAAAGCTCCAGTGTTCACAAGAGGACCTGTGTCTGCCCCTTAATGGCCTCAAATGGTCTTCTTCTTTGACTCTAGTGGTCTTCCTCCAGCCGATGTGCTTCAGATATGATGGAATTGCAGTTTCTAGGTAACATAATCATGGTGATTTAGGAATTTGGAGAGCATCTTGTCTCCAACCCCAAATTTTAATGTGCTGCCAGTTTGAATATTTGATTCATATGGGAAGGCATTTAAAACCAAACAGGTTTAAGCAGGCTGCGTACGTTGTAATGTAGAAAAATTAAGTACCGAATATGTATTTTTATTTGGGGGTTTTAGAGTGAAGGGAAACTCTTGTCTACGTTTACCCAAAAGCCCATTAAATGACTTGGAAAGGCAGAGACAAATTAAAAGGAATGGTTTGTAAAGCACATCTGGATGAGGAAACTACAGCTTGCTGAGAACCATCCTGCAGATATAGCCAAGGTTCCCGGTGATCTCTGATCTAGGAAACATTTTTATCTGGTTGTGTGAAAAGATAAAGAGTCTATAAGATCTCTGAAGGGACACCTATACAGCTTCCTATGGCTTTCTTTATCGATCAGGACATACGATTGCTCACTGAAAAGTAATTTCTGATTAAGAAAAAGACATCACACACACCCCAAAAATAACAGCCTCACTGTAAACGGACTGCATAGGAAGCACATATATTTTTGTAACATCTGTCTTCTGTTTAAAATCAGCACATTTTGTCTCTCTGCCCATACATATCCTCTATGTGCGGATACAGTAAAGAATTACAGCACGTGCCTGTGAGAGGTAAACTCTAATTGGATGCGCTAATTGCTGAGTTTTATGACGATGGGCCACCTAGCCAGAATGCTGGCTTGGCTTTTCTACCACTTCCCTGCCCTGTTGTTGTTTTTTTTTGAGGTCTATAAATCCTAGAAGTTCTCGAATCTGAAACCTAATTCCCTAATTCCTCCTTCCTTCCTTCCTTCCTTCCTTCCTTCCTTCCTTCCTTCCTTCCTTCCTTCCTTCCTTCCTTCCTTCCTTCCTTCCTTCCTTCCTATTTTTGGTGATTTTTCCTCTTTCAGTTCTCATGTTCAGCTCCATCCGGTCCCCCAGATTCTATCCCAAAATTAAGAGATTACAGAGTCATAAAAAGGGAGAATTCTCGTGTTTCTCTTTGCTTTGTGATCTTGCGTGGTGGTGGGGGGGGGGCGCGGCGGTGGCCAGACAGGACGGCCGTGTGTTTGCTTGTTGCATCAATGGATCAGGAAAGAGCAGGCGGGAGGCTAAAGAGTGTAGTCATAGTAGCACCCATTTTGAAAAAAAAAGCTGCTGAGCTATTTATCTGTAGTTCTTTCCACCTAACACCATAGGTCTTATTTGGTGTTTTTTTTAAATTAGGCATTGCTTTTCTCAAAGGAGCTTTCCCCTCCCAAGCCTCACCCAGGCTTCCCGTGGCCAAGACAGGATTTTTAATTCCAACAGCTGCATTTCATTACTCCCCTTCAGGGGTGGTCCATAGAATTTATTAGGGTTTTTTTAAAGATCAATGCAATTTGAGCCCTTATCATTAGTGGCAGTGCAGCATAATCAGAATCATATGCAGAATCCGATTCTTTCTGCTCTGGTGCAGCCCCTCAAAGCTCCAGGCGGTACTTGACCCATCTGGAGAGCGACACGGCTTTTCTTGAAAAGACCCAGCAGCTGACTGGCAGGCCTAGGTTCTCTAACCGTGATCAGAGGGCGTTCTTATTCATTTAAGTTTTTAGGTGAGAATGTTCTCTTCTCCGCCCGAGCAAAAGATATCCGAGGGAGGTTGAAAATCGTCCCAGCTTATTCGGTCTACTTGAATCTAAAGTCAGCTACATGTTGGTTTTATACCCGGGGTCCTCAAACTTGTGCACTTTAAGACTTGTGGACTTCAACTCCCAGAATTCCCCAGCCAGCCATGCTGGCTGGGGAATTCTGGGAGTTGAAGTCCACAAGTCTTAAAGTGCACAAGTTTGAGGACCCCTGGTTTATACAGCAACTTTCAGCTCTTCCGTTCTCCCAAGATGGGTAGCGCGGTCACCACGTTGTTTACAAGTCAGCCACACTCTGATCCTGTGGACAGCAAATTACCTACACAGGTAGTCCCCAACTTACAACAGTTCATTTTGTGACTGTTAAGAAGTTTAGATTTAGATTTAGATTTTATTAGATTTATATACCGCCCTTTCCCGAAGGACTCAGGGCGGTTTACAGGGCATTTTAAAATCACATCAATATAAAATACAAAGTTAAAAGAGAATTAAAAGATTAAATTATCCCTGAAAATAAAACCCCAGTTAAAATTCTCAGCCTGGGTCAGAGAGCTCAAAGAGCCAAGTCTTCAGGTCCCGGCGGAATGAGCGTAGGTCGGGGGCAGTCCTGAGCTCCACGGACAGCTGGTTCCAGAGGGCAGGCGCACCCACAGAGAAGGCCCTCTCCCTGGGTGTTATCTGCCAGCAATCTTTTACCGGCGGCACCCGGTTAACAATGTCGCTGAAAAAGGTAACTTGTGATTGTTTTTCAGCCTTCCGCCTTTTGACAAGCAAACTCAACGGGGAAGCCAGATTCTCTTTTAACAACTCCAGTGATTCACTTCACAATTGTGGCAAAGAAAGTTCATAAAAGGGGGCAAAACTCACTTAACAGTCGTCTCACTTAGCGAGAGAAATGTCGGGCTCCATTGTGGTCAGTGCAGCTTTCTCTGTGGCCTCGCAAAGAATCCTGAGAGGTGAAGTTGAATAGATTTGAACTACCAAGTTGAAGGCTGTTGTGTAACCTTCTTGCTGTGCTTGCCTTTGCTAGGAATCTTGAGAGCCTTTCTCTTGAAATACAAGCCTCCTTCCTTGGACTCCCTCAGAAGCTATCACTTTTCCATTCTGCTACATTTTTCTTTTAAATACGTTTATTGATTTTTTTAACATCCACCTTAATATTTGGTAAACATCATGTTGTCTGGGTTAATGTTTAGAAAACAATAGGAATTAATTTCTATAATTCTACAGTCCATACGATAGCTTTACTTGATATTTCCCCTTCTTCCAATAATATTTTCTTTTGCCAGCTTTAAATTAATACAATTCTTATTTCAGTAAGTGACAGAAACATTTTCCCCATGTTTCTGCAAATAATAGCCACATCAACATAAAGCTTCTTTTCATCGATCATCTCGATTGCTTCATCGTAAGTCCTGTTTACATTCTTATTTAAATTTGTTTTCCCCACCATATTCAAAACATTCTTACTGGTTGGAAGATTTTCTCAAAATTAGTTATACTTAAGTATTTAAATCTTTTTTTTTCCTCCCACAAGCCATCACATTTTAACACTTCTCATATTTTATTTTATTTTATTTTTTTAAAAAAAAAAATAAGAGCAAAAAGAAGAAAGGAAAAAAAAAACTTTTCTCCAGTTCAAACTGTCTGTCAGTGGAAAGATCTTTGCTCTAAAAGAATCTTGGATTTGCCTCATGCATTTTGTAAGCAGCAGCTGTCTACCAACGGCCTTGATCCTGGTGCTAGGAATGAACTATATAGAAAGCTGGGTCTTAACTTAATTCCGTATTTGTGGCCATTTCTGAAACCAAGGGGTGCCACAGGTACACACATTGTTCTTCATCGTGTTTCAAGGCTGCTGCTGCTGCTGCTTCAGAAACCCTGGGGCGACTGGGCGAGAATTTGAGAATAATAGCAGACTCCTTTCCAAGTCGGGAGGATGGCGCAATATGTTGGCTGTCTTGGCATTAATGCCGAGGGGAAGGGGCCACGATAGCAAGCTGCTTGACACAGTTGGCAGTTTCACCCTAGAGATTCAGAACAGTGCTGGTCTCTGTGGGCAGAATTTATACCCAGGCCTGAGGCTAGATTGACAGTTCCATTTCTAGGGTAACCATAGGAGACAGAATGGAAATAAAAAGCTTGGCAAGTGGGATATTTATGATATCTTGCACCCTTCTGGGTGAGCTGCTTCAAATCCAAGCGAAGAAGTCCTCTTAAACCGCCTTTCGATTGCTCTGGTGCTCTACAAACCGGAGCTGACACATCATACAATGTTGTAATGTGGGTTTGTTTTATGTCGTGTGGGTCTAGCTGGCGTGGTTCCTGATTTACAATTGGATGTTTATTAATGACGAAGCAAACCATGGTTTTGCGCGTGGTGTAACCCACATTATGAACCTGAGCATAGATTGACCATGTTTCCTACCCTGGTCTAAGGCCTCTTTGGTGAAAGTTACTCCCCTGAGTAGACCCCTCCCCCCAAATTTTCTGAATCGGCACGTGGCAAAAGTTACATTGACTCACAGTTGTGTCCACCTCTTGGCAGGTTTTTTTCACAATTGCTCAAAGTCAGTGGTAGGTCTCTCTCTCTCTCTCTCTCTCTCTCTCTCTCTCTCTCTCTGTGTGTGTGTGTGTGTGTGTGTGTGTGTGTGTGTGTATACACGTGTGTATCTCTTTGCTTGTTTGTCTCAAAGGTGTTCTTTTTCCCCCCAAAGGCAACTAGACTTTCTTGCTTTTTTTCTTTGAAAACATGTTGCTTCTCACCCAAGAAGCTTCCTCAGTTCTAACTGAACTGTTCAGTTCAGTTCTCTGAACTTCAGTTAGAACTGAAGAAGCTTCTTGGATGAGAAGCAAAACCCAAGAAAGTCCAATTGGGGACTTTGGGGGTGGGGGGGTGGGGGAAAGACCCCCTTTGAAACAAGCATGACCTGGATGATTGAATATCTCCGCAAGCGTGTTTTCTTGTTTGCTTTAAACATTTTCCCAGGCCGGAGGTCCAGTTTCATTAAGCTCTGCCTTTTCCAGGCCAGCCAGCGCCCTGCCTGTCTCACTTGTAGCCATTTTGAAGCCCTACTAAGAATGGTATTTAATACGTGCAGAGGTGAAGCGTGGACTTCTCCGTAGCCTCCTAAATCTCATCAGTTCATCGCACAGTCCTGGCCTGTGAATCTTTGACAGTGAAAACAGATGACCCAACAGCTTGATTTCTCCCGGGACAGGGTGGGGGGAATTAGAGACCGGAAACTGCAAAAGCAGCTTTCCAATCCTTCTAGACCTTTAACGAGGGGGTTTCATTCAGAAAATTAGCCACGCGGCATTGCCTTCCCCATCCGCCCGTCCCGTTTGCTGTCGTTTCCCTTCCCCCCCCCCCCGTCCCTCACTTTCTGGGGGCTTTTAGTCTTAATGGCCAGCTCCCATTGGCTTGAGCTGTCATCTTATTTTTCTATGGCTTTTTTGCTGCAGTCAGAAAGGATGGTTTTAATTTCCCCTTCCTGGTGGGTGGACAGGCCTGCGACGGACGTGTGGGCAAGGACTGTGGAATGGCATTCCTGAACAGAGACCAAATGCCTTGGCGTAGCTCCGTACCAGCCTGCCTTTGTCCCAAGCTCACTTCCTCCTGTATATGTTTTCCCTTGCTGCCTTTTCTGGCAGTTACTGTTCATTCTCTCTCTCTCTCTCTCTCTCTCTCTCTCTCTCTCTCTCTCTCTCTCTCTCTCTCTCTCTCTCTCTCTCTCTCTCTCTCTCTCTCTCTCTCTCTCTCTCTCTCTCTCTCTCTCTCTCTCTCTCTCTCTTCTCTCTCTCTCTCTCTCTCTCTTCTTTCTTCTTCTTCCTCCTCCTCCTCCTCCTCCTCCTCCTCCTGATTTCCACCTTTCTTCTTCTTCTTCTTCTTCTTCTTCTTCTTCTTCTTCTTCTTCTTCTTCTTCTTCTTCTTCTTCTTCCTCCTCCTCCTCCTCCTCCTCCTCCTCCTCCTCCTCCTCCTCCTCCTCTTCTTCTTCTTCTTCTTCTTCTTCTTCTTCTTCTTCTTCTTCTTCTTCTTCTTCTTCTTCTTCTTCTGCTTCTGCTTCTGCTTCTGCTTCTCCTCCTCCTCCTCCTCCTCCCTCCTCCTCCTCCTCCTCCTCCTCCTCCTCCTCCTCCTCCCAAATCCTCTCTCTACCCCTGACTACCACAATTCACATATTAATGTCCTTTGAGCAACATCCATCCTTTTATTTTCATTTGTTTGCTCCTCACCACATGTAATGCTACTCCGAATTACTCTGCACCCTGTTATATGATTTATTGCTCTTTTTTATTTGTAGCCTGGGGATGGGAGCAGGGAAATACATGCTGTATTTGGAAACCACACAAAATAGTTACTTTTTTTTTGGCCAGTTGAAACAATACTGTGTTTGTTTGGGCTGTTAAAAGCCAGCTGTTTTCTACATCTGCATGAAACTGGTAGACTTTTACTGTTTCAGAAATGTCTCACCCCATTAATCATGCTTTCCAATTACATATAGTCCTCGCCTTAATGACTGGAACTTCTGACACTAAGCAAGGCAGTTTTTAAGCAACTCATGCCTGATTTTGCAACTTTTTGCCACAGTCATTAAGTGAATCGCCCTGTTGTTAACTGAACCTGACTTCCCATTGACTTTGCCTGTCAGAAGCTGACTGGGAAGGTTGCCAGTGGAGATTATGTGACTCTGGGATGCCGCAACCATCTTAAATGATGGTTGCTAAGCACCCACATTTTGACCACATAACCGCAGGGACGCTGCAATGGTTGTAAGTATGAGAACTGATAATGTTTTGCAGCACTGTCGTAATGGTCACTAAACAAATGGTTGTAAGTCGAGGATTACACGTACTTTTTGAAACCTTGATTAAAAAAGCCCTTACAATCACCAAAACGAAGACAACGGTTATACAAGTAAAAGACAGCGACAAGTTGATTCAAACACTGCAAAGCCAAAATCCTTGCAGCTTTGACTCCGTCTCTCTGCTGAAATGCCTCTGTGAGCTTCAGTGGAAGGGGCTTTGGATTGTACGTTACCATAATGGAAAAGGCATCTGGCATGATCTCTCTCGCTTTTTACAACTGCGTGAAGACACAAGCGGCATTTTATATACACAATGTACAGCTTGATGGCACAGTCTCAAAGCTGCCGCAGAGAACTTGCAGAGAGCTTAAATAAGAAAGTGTTTTGGGGAGGAGAGAGCATTGTCAAGGAAGGCTCCAAGCAAAGTGGGGAGGCCACTTGGAGCCCGCTAAGATAATGATGGTGCTTAACATTGACTCAGCCCCTTGCGTTTGGAAAGTGTCAAGAAGTGGTTAGTCAATTCAGATGGCCCACTTGTGTGTTCCTTGTTCTCATCCCCATATTTGAAGACAAGGGAATGTCTTTTAGCAGGCCTGGCTTGAAGGCATCTTTTATGGATCAAGAGTTCCCAGCCTTTTTCCTTGTTATCTGCTTAGGTATTATGCTTGGGGCAAAGTCCCCATTCTCCCTGCATTACAAACGTGGAGAAGTGCACAGATGACATCCATACCATTGTAAATAAATAAATAAATAAATACTCAGGAAAACATAAGAAGACAACCCTCTTAGAAGCCATCTAACCTGCTCCATTGTTCTGTCTAAACAAGGATGGCGTGTTCTGAATACAGGTGGTCCTCAACGTACGACCACAATCGAGCCGAACGTTTCTGTCGCTAAGTGAAACATTTGTTAAGTGAGTCTTGCCCCATTTTACGACCTAGTGGTTAAGTGAATCGCTGCCGTTGTTAAGTTAGTAACACGGGTGGTTAAGTGAACCTAGCCTTCCCCATTGACTTTGCTCGTCAGAAGGTCGCGAAAGGGGATCACCTGACCCCCCGGGACTCTGCAACCGTCATAAATATGAGTAAAAAAAATATATATCTGAATTTCGATCACATGACCGTGGGGATGATGCTGTGGTCATGGGTGCGAAAAATGGATATAAGTCATTTTTGTCAGTGCCATTGTAATTTCTTCTCCGTCCCTTCACTGTATCGGCAAACACTTAAGAAAAGGTGCATTGGGTTAACTTGGGTCCTTGCTGCTCCCTGAACTTGGTAGGTGTCTTGCAAATGTTTCCTTACCCAACTAGGTAGCATCATCAGTGCTAGAAAAGGAGTAGGGTTTCCTCTCATTTTATATACTAGTGGCTTGCCCTGTTGGGAGTAATTCTTTGATGGAGCTGTTGTTTCCTGTTAGCTTATTTGTCTGAGTTGGCATTTTCTTAATTTGTAGTATTGTTTGCTCCTTGAGTGTTCATCGTGGTGTTAATTTCCGCTCGTCTGGGTGTTGATTGCTGATAAAGTGGTGTTTTAGTCTTTTTGTTACCTTTTTAGCTTTTTGATTGTCTCTTTTGCATGGTATGTAGAGGTTTATCTCTGTGTGCCTGTAGATGGCCAGTTTGTTAGAGTGCCAGGCTTCCAGGAATTCTCTAGCATTTTTGGACTTGGCTTGGATGCTCACAGTTTCCCAGCTGAAACTATGGTTAGGTCTGTCCCTGTGTTGTGAAATTAAGGAATAATGGTGTTCATGGATGCACTCTGCTAGATTAACTGTAAGCGTACGTATGCAAAGCTTGTATTTTCTTAAGGAGCCTACTCGGGGAAACTGTTTAATATGTTAGATCTTGGATGTGCATTTCTTACTGTTTTGGAGCCAGCATGGTTGTGTGGCTTGACTTAGCATAGTTGTGAGAATTAGGCTTAATTTGTTCTAGGAGAACAGACCTTGCTGTTGCTGTACATCAATATAATCTCCAGGATACATCTGCAAGTCTTGCTTTATTATTTTGGTGAGAATTGGTGGAGGCTTTTTTTAATGTAATATTTGCATATTAAGGTGGTTGTCTGTGCACAAATACCCTGGTTTGAAATTTACAGAATAGTAACAGTGTTGGAAGGGACCTTGGAGGTCTTCTAGTCCAACCCTTGCTCAAGCAGGAAACCCTATATACCATTTCAGACAAATGGTCGTCCAATCTCTTCTTTAAAACCTCCGGTGTTGGAGCGCCCACAACCTCTGGAGGAAAGTCATTCCACTGATTAATTGTTCTAATTGTTAGGAAATTTCTCTTTAGTTCTAGATTGGTTCTCTCCTTAATTAGTTTCATCCCTTGCTTCTTGTCCTGCCTTCAGGTCAACCCCCTCCTCTCTGTAACAGCCCCTCAATTATTGGAAGACTGCTCTCATGTCTCATGTCACCGCTAGTCCTTCTCTTCATTAGACTAGTCATAACCCACTTCCTGCAACTGTTCATCATATGTTTCAGTGTCCAGTACCCTACTCATCCCCTTCATGGATTACTGCCTTGTCGTGGCGAAGGGGCTTGCGTAATTCAATGAAGCTATGAGCTATGCCGTGCAGGGCCACCCAAGACGGAAAGGTCATAGCAGAGAGTTCTGACAAAACGTGATCCACTGGAGAAGGAAATGGCAAACCACTCCAGTATCTTTGCCATGAAAACCCTATGGACAGTACCAAAAGGCAAAACGATATGACGCTGGAAGATGAGCCCCTCAGGTCGGAAGGCGTCCAATATGCTACTGGGGAAGAGCAGAGGGCTAGTACTAGTAGCGCCAGAAAGAATGAAGCGACTGGGCCAAAGCCGAAAGGACGCTCAGCTGTGGATATGTCTGGTGGTGAAAGGAAAGTCCGATGCTGTAAAGATTCTTTCTCCATAGGAACCTGGAATGTAAGATCCATGAACCAAGGAAAGCTGGACGTGGTCAAACAAGAGATGACAAGACTAAACATCGACATCTTAGGTATCAGCGAACTAAAATGGACAGGAATGGGTGAATTTAATTCAGATGACCATCAGGTATACTACTGCGGGCAAGAATCCCTCAGAAGAAATGGAGTAGCCTTCATAGTCAATAAAAAAGTAGGAAAAGCAATACTGGGATACAACCCTCAAAATGACAGAATGATCTCAGTTCGAATCCAAGGCAAACCATTCAATATCACAGTAGTCCAAGTCTATGCCCCAACCACCAGTGCTGAAGAAGATGAAATTGACCGGTTCTATGAAGCCCTACAGCACCTTATAGAACTAACACCCAAAAATGATGTCCTTATCGTCATGGGAGATTGGAATGCTAAAGTAGGAAGCCAAAAGATAAATGGAATAACAGGCAAGTTTGGCCTTGGAGTACAAAATGAAGCAGGGCACAGGCTGATAGAATTTTGTCAAGAGAATACGATGGTCATAGCAAACACTCTTTTCCAACAACCCAAGAGACGGCTTTACACATGGACATCACCAGACGGTCAACACAGAAATCAGATTGACTATATGCTCTGCAGCCAAAGATGGAGAAGCTCTATACAGTCAGTAAAAACAAGACCAGGAGCTGACTGTGGCTCAGACCATGAGCTTCTTGTTGCAAAGTTTAGGCTTAAATTAAAGAAAGTAGGGAAAAGCGCTAGGCCAGTCAGGTATGAATTAAATCATATCCCTGTTGAATATACAGTAGAGGTGACAAATAGATTTAAGGAATTAGATCTGATAGACAGAGTGCCTGAAGAACTATGGACAGAGGTTCGCAACATTGTACAAGAGGTAGCAACCAAAACCATCCCAAAGAAAAAGAAATGCAAGAAAGCAAAATGGCTGTCTGAGGAAGCTTTGCAAATAGCTGAGGAAAGGAGGGAAGCGAAAGGCAAGGGAGAAAAAGAAAGATATACCCAATTAAATGCAGAATTCCAAAGAATAGCTAGAAGAGATAAGAATGCCTTCTTAAATGAACAATGCAAAGAAATAGAAGAAAACAATAGAATAGGGAGGACCAGAGATCTTTTCAAGAAAATTGGAGAGATGAAGGGAACGTTTCATGCAAAAATGGGCATGATAAAGGACCAAAATGGCAGGGACCTAACAGAGGCAGAAGAGATTAAGAAGAGGTGGCAAAATTACACAGAAGAGCTATACAAGAATGAGCTTAATGTCCCTGATAATCACAATGAGGTGGTCACTGACCTCGAGCCAGACATCCTAGAATGTGAAGTGAAGTGGGCCTTAGGAAAGCTGAGCAACAACAAAGCTAGTGGAGGTGACAGTATTCCAGCTGAGCTATTCAAAATCTTAAAAGACAATGCAGTAAAAGTGCTACACTCAATTTGCCAGCAAATTTGGAAAACTCAACAGTGGCCACAGGATTGGAAAAGATCAGTTTACATTCCAATTCCAAAGAAAGGCAGTGCCAAAGAATGTTCAAACTATCGCACCATTGCACTCATTTCTCATGCTAGTAAAGTTATGCTTAAAATCCTACAAGCTAGACTCCAGCAGTATGTGGATCGAGAACTACCAGAAGTACAGGCAGGATTTCGAAGAGGCAGAGGAACTAGAGATCAAATTGCTAACATACGCTGGATCATGGAGAAAGCTAGAGAGTTCCACAAAAACATCTACTTCTGCTTCATTGACTATGCTAAAGCCTTTGATTGTGTGGATCATAACAAACTGTGGCAAGTCCTTAAAGAGATGGGCATTCCAGACCATCTTATTTGTCTCTTGAGAAACCTATATGCAGGCCAAGAAGCAACAGTGAGAACTGGACACGGAACCACTGATTGGTTCAAAATTGGGAAAGGAGTCCGGCAAGGCTGCATACTGTCGCCTTGCCTATTTAACTTATATGCAGAGCACATCATGAGAAAGGCAGGGCTAGATGAATCAAAAGTTGGAATTAAGATTGCTGGAAGAAACATCAACAACCTAAGATATGCAGATGATACCACTCTAATGGCAGAAAGTGAAGAGGAACTAAAGAGCCTCTTGTTGCGAGTGAAGAAGGAGAGTGCAAAACTTGGGTTGAAACTAAACATTAAGAAAACCAAGATCATGGCATCCGGCCCTCTCAATTCCTGGCAAATAGATGGGGAAGAAATGGAGGTAGTGACAGATTTTATTTTCCTGGGCTCCAAGATCACTGCAGATGGGGACTGTAGCCAAGAAATAAAAAGACGCTTGCTCCTGGGGAGGAAAGCCATGGCAAATCTAGACAGCACACTAAAAAGCAGAGACATCACCCTGTCAACAAAAGTGCGTATAGTCAAGGCTATGGTCTTCCCAGTTGCAATGTATGGCAGTGAAAGCTGGACCATAAGAAAGGCTGAGCGCCAAAGAATTGAAGCCTTTGAACTATGGTGCTGGAGAAGACTCCTGCGAGTCCCTTGGACTGCAAGGCGATCAAACCGGTCAGTCCTAGAGGAGATCAACCCTGACTACTCTTTAGAAGGCCAGATCCTGAAGCTAAAACTCAAATACTTTGGCCACCTAATGAGAAGGAAGGACTCACTGGAGAAGAGCCTAATGCTGGGAAAGATTGAGGGCAATAGAAGAAGGGGACGACAGAGAATGAGGTGGCTGGATGGAGTCACTGAAGCAGTAGGCGTGAGCTTAAATGGACTCCAGAAAATGGTAGAGGACAGGAAGGCCTGGAGGAACATTGTCCATAGGGTCGCGATGGGTCGGACACGACTTCGCAACTAACAACAACAAACCCTACTCATGTTTGTTGCTCTTCTCTACACTGTTTGTAGAGTCTCAACATCTTTTTTGTATTGTTGTGACTAAAACTGGGTGCAGTATTCCAAGTGTGGTTTTACAACTGCAATATAAAGTGGTACTAACCCACTTCACGTGACCGTGATGCTATCCCTCTGTTGATATAGCTAGGACTGCGTTGTCCTTTTTAGCAGCTGCAGCACACTGTTGGCTCATATTCAAGTGGTTGTCCACTAGAACTATTAGATCCTGGTCACAGGTACTGCTGTTGAACCTATTCTTTATCTGTGTATTTGTTTTTGCTTGCCTAAGTGTAAAAACGTACTTTTCTCACCACTGAATTGCATTTTGTTAGACAAGGTCCAGTGTTCAAGTCTGTCAAGATCCTTATGGAGTTTGAGCCTATCTTCTAAAGTGTTGGCTATTCTCTCCCCCTCACCCCCCCAAAAAAGCTTAGGTATTGTCTGCAAATTTGATGAGTTCCCATTCTATCCCTTCATCTAAATCATTTATGAAGATGTTGAAGGAGTTGAAAGAGTGAAGCTTAAACACAACAGATGGAAATGATTTAAGTATGTCTTTAAATTCTTGCCTTCTGGCTGGTTTTAAGGATATTGTACTGGTGGATGTTCTAAACAACTTGATGCTTACTGATGCTCTATTTATTGTTGCTAATTGTCAGAGACAGAATTATCGGTATATTTGACTATACTTTTACCCAAAAGTATACCATATGCCAACGTTAGTAACAGTTACAATAATAAACTGGTAAGCAGTACATTCAGATTTAAAGCACTTGAATAATTCCACTTGATGAAAGTAGAATCATTAAAATAATGGAAAAATTTGGCTCCAAAATGAATATGATGTCAGCATGACTCTCACAAGAAGGTGTTCTGAAATAGGTGTGCCACTACAGAGAAGGCCTCTATTTAATGCTAGCTTTAATGCACTTCCAGAAATAGAATGTAGGGGGGGAAAAACCCTCTGATTATTTTAAAAGCATGAACTGTGCAGTACTAAATAGACTTTCATTTTAGATATTTTGTAATTTAATTTTGTTTTCTTCTTTTCTTGGTCTATGCAAATAAAGAAAGATGTCTCTGCTTTAAATAACTGCAGATACAGACAAAAAAATTCACTCCTGTACTTCCCAAAGCATCTTTTGGAAATTGAATCTGATGTATAGCACAGCCCTACTGTTTGATACAGGAGGAGATGCTTTTTCTGATCTTTGGGTCCCAAAGTTTTTATGGACCAGCAGCTTAAATCTCGTTCAGTAATAAATAGGCAGCCAACGTAGATCCTTTCAAACTGATGTGATCTGTATATACCTAAGAAAGTCAATAAAATCAATAATTAAATTAAAATAATTGAATTTGGTATTTATTGACATGCTTCAATTGTTTTCAAGGGAACATCACATTAGGCAGTCTAAGATGGTGTTCAGCCTTGCATCTATGATATTACTATGATCAGGACATCATTAGCTTAGAAAAGTTGTCACAAATAAAGTAACTGAAGTTGGAATAAAATAATTCAAGGGCATGAGATCAATTGAACTTCTGTTGATAAGGTTGGGTTAATGTGAATCTTCCAAGCTAGATACTTGCTCTTTCAGCGTGAATGCAACCATATATTAAATAAATACCAATGAAAGAGAATATTTGTAGCTCAGAGTTGAAATGAGGTGTTCTCGGTGCTCTCTGAGTTCAGACAGAATCAAGGACCCCTCATAAAATAAACAATACACCGGTTTACTAAGTCTATGGATTACAAATCCAGTATTACCTCATCTTGTCTGGATCAATCTCAGTTTCTTGGTCGTCATTCCACCTAGAATTCAGAAGTGGTTTAGAACATGCACAGCTACATTTGACTTGCCAGAAAAGAAAAAGAGCTGAATGCCTTATGCCTACTAATGATACTTGAACAGAAACTCTGGATGACTTCACCCAACTGTTTATTGTACATTTTATGAAAATCATGGAGGATTAAAATTAGCCCATCACAGGTAATGGGATTTACAAATCTCTGTAATGGTCTTTCTGAAACATATTTTGCAAATAAGAACTGGATGACTGGACCTCCAAGGTGCCTTCCACCTCTATCCTATTCTAAACTTTTATCATTGTACTAATCAGTTTCTGAGCCTATCTATTAAGGCAGGGGTCTTCAAACTTGGCCCTTTTATGACTTGTGGACTTCAACTCCCAGAATTCCTCAGCCAGCTTTGCTGGCTGAGGAATTCTGGGAGTTGAAGTCCACAAGTCATAAAAGGGCCAGGTTTGAAGACCCCTGTATTAAGGCTTTGGGCTGACTTTGAATGAGAACAAGAAAAGGCACAGGTGGTAAATTAAATTATATTTCTTTAGTCACCTTGTCCAAATCTGAACAAAGAACATGGCACAGCCCTGATAGATGACTGTTCCAATAGTGTGTGGATGGAGAAGTTTCGCCATCCCCAGATTGTTGGGAGCAATTAAGCTGACTTTGTAATAATGCCGCTTGGGGGTGTGTGAAAGCCCTAATAAGCAGGCATATACATAGAATGAAGGCTACTGCTAAGGTTGTAAGCCGCCCTGAGTCTTCGGAGAAGGGCGGGATATAAATGGAATTAAAATAAAAAATAAAAAATAAATAACATAATATTGTATTCAGATTAGTCATCCTCATTGCCTTAGAGCCAACATTCTTGTTTGATTCATCGTTCCTGAGCGTTCTCTGGTACGTTTTCTCTTGGAGAAATTGTTCCTCGTAGATCCTCTAGAAACTGTTTAGATGTCAACAATATCTCTTGATTGTGTATTCACTGCCCTGAAATACTCCAATAGGTATAGTTGGATTCTGTGTATCCTATCATGCACGTTTTTATTAACATCCCAATGAACAACTCTTGATAGTCCTTGTTAGTAATCGGTTCCTAAAATCTGCGCATATTGCAGACTTCAACTAACTGAGTCTCAGCTAAATGTATAGTGGATAAATCAAAGGCAGGTAATTTGAACTGATGATGTCAGCTTTAAAATGAATAGAAACTAAAGGCAGAAAGAGTGAATAAAAATAGAAATAATGATAATTATTATTCGTCATTCATTAGCTAATTATCATGCAGAGATGATGAATGAATGAATGAAAAGTTAACTGCCATGGTTATTATACAACGGAGACTTTTTTATTCAGTACTTATCTGTGCATGAAATATCAGTTATTGTAACTGTAAGCTAACTATACTTCCAAGATTTTCTTAGTTGTGTCTTCTAGCCAGAAGTCTCTGATAGCTTACAGAAATATGTCAGAAAGTAGGGGCTGAATCAGGGGTCTTCAAACTTGACAGAAGCGAAGGATCGGGACCATACATTTAAGTTGCAATTTATTGCTCAACTAAAGTTCAACACTAAATTGGCAGATAAGGATCAATGGGATTCCAGAGCAGTTGAACTTGGACCGTTTGTGGCAACATAACCACTTTAAGCTGATGACTTGCTTAACTCCACCCCCAGCTCTGCCTGCTGTTTTCCTACCAGACTGCTTTGAATGTGGGGGGAGGGAGTAAGAGTAGCTTGCCTTTAGAGGGTCTGTCATTCCCACTCCTAATTTAAATGCAACCCACTTCAATATTGCTTATCTTTTTCTTTATGCCATTACATACCCAGCAGACAGTCACAAGCATTTGCTCTCTTTAGGTTATTTTTAAGGATAGGAGAAAGATTGGAAGATAAATCTGGCCTAAACCTTTTGTGCTCATGCAAAAACTCTACTAGTAATAGATGAAGCCAAGGATGGAGATACCCTTCACAACCACCTTAGACTTCCCTTTAAGTCCTTCAGAGAGGGATGCCTAGGGACAAAAAGAGAGGGAGAGAATATAAACAAGTGAAAAAGCTATTGAAAATTAGAATATGGAAATCTTCACCCATTTTTTGGCTTGTGTCGTAACTACCAACTTATATGGGATTTCAATAGTTTCCTGAAAGAAGATAACCATTGATGTAATCATAATAACGTTGTTCACCATAGGTTGAGGATAAAAATACTTGATTACTGTCACTCCATTTGTTATAGAACTATTAATTCCAAATATCCCCTAAGAAGCATAGCCCAAAGTATGAAATGTTTATAATTTTTCAGCTACTGTCCACCTGTATTCCACAGGTTGCTTACCATTGTCCTAATGATAGTAGTGTTCCAATATTTGAGGGGCTGCCACAGAGAAAGGTGAGGGTGTAATCTATTCTCCAAAGCCCCTGATGGCAGGACAAGAAGCAATGGATGGAAACTAATCAAGGAGAGAAGCAACCTAGAACTAAGGAGAAGTTTCCTGACAGTGAGAACAATTAACCAGTGGAACAACCTGCCTCCAGAAGTTGTGGGTGTTCCATCGCTGAAGGTTTTAAAGTAGAGATTATACAGCCATTTGTCCAAAATGGTATAGGGTCTCCTGCGTGAGCAGGGGGTTGGACTAGAAGACCTCCAAGGTCCCTTCCAACTCTGTTATTCTATTCTATTTTGAGTGCAAATTATCCAGACCATTCCAAATGCATGCAGATTTGATCTTTGAACTTCTTTACTTTTATGAAATCTACTCTGGTCATCTTAAGTTAACTGCCTGAGCTGAAGAGTCAGATGGTCCAAAGATGTTAGATACTGGCAACTAGTACAGTTTGGCTAATCTTTCCCTATTTCAGCAGTCATTTCTGATCCATTATTCAAAGATCTTAAGAGAAGTGGTTGTTGGTTCTGCAAAATAACTTGCTACTTCAATCTCTTTCCTGTTGCTATTTTTAAAGCAATCTGTTGTGCTTTGTCCCTCCATTAGTGACTGGAAAAACATCACTTTGATAAATCAAGGCTAGTAGCAGGCTACAAAGAGACACAAATAAGCTAATTAGTTTTTAGGAACAGTATAGAACTCTGAAGTAACAGGGCTTTTATGTACATTTTTATAATTTCTGATTTCTGACAAATTGATGTATTATCATGCATTTTTGTGAAATGGGTTTTGGTTAGCAAAACGTCTGTGTCTTATTGCATCTGTTGATTTTTAAGGTGCATCAATACAGTTCTGGTAGATTTTGCTAGCAGAGGACATGCGCAGTTACCCCTTGGATAATTATTTCAAGAGCATCTTTATTTTTTCTGGAATAATATAATGAGGAGGGGAAAAGGTTTTTCTCTTTAAAAGGTTACGATTTAAATTTCATTTACTGAAGCAAAATAAATGGGAACAGTTACTTATCTTTGAATTTTTATTATATTAAATTGTTGATTATATCGTAAGAGGCCTCGAATGTCGGTTGCAATGAAACGCTGAGTAAAAAATACTTGACCTTCGTTTTTATAAGGATTGAAAAGCTAAGCCAATAAATTCACAAAGAGAAAAAAATAGGTGTGTAGATAGCCACAAAATTAATTGATCTCCTGTTTTCCAAATACTGCATGTTCACATATAACTGAGCTCTGTATAGCATTGCAAACATAAGCAAACACGGGACATTTCTTAGAGGTAGTCCTTCATTTACAGCCATTGGTCTATCATACACTTGAAGTTACCACAGCATTGAAAAAAATGACTTGTGACTGCTCCTCACACTTGCATCCATTGCAGCTTCCCCCACAGTCATGTGATCAAAATTTCTGATCCCATTTATGGCTGTAAGTCAAGAACGTATCTATAATAAGAACGGTGTGGGAATGGAACTTCTTACAGGGGTGAGAAGGTAACTTAAGGCTTTCAGTCGATTATTGAATATTAATCTGCTTTCCGGCATTAACTCAAAAAAGACAGCACCGTCTAAATCTTGTTACAGTGTTAGGAGTGTGTAGTCCACAGTTGGAGTAGTGCTGCATAGGCCCTATTCTCTACTGAAAGCCAGTTGTTGGAGGACAACCATCCCTATCGGGAGGAGGGCTCAAGCAGGAACTGGACTAGTCTGGATTCATTATTTAAACATAAGAAGGCAAGGTCTCTCTCTTTCTCTCTCTCTCTCTCTCACACACACAAACACACACAAACTAAAACACCTTTGAGCCTTATCTAGTTCTCCAGAGGAGGAAGCTGCCAGCCTGGGGAGGTTCCTGTGAAATAGGCACAGAACAATAAAGTAGCTAGTTGAATTTTACACATGTGGATCTGATTATTCACGCCTGGCACCGTTGCATGAAATGCATACGTAGAATGTGCAAAGCATTCATTAAACAGCTTTTTTTTTCCCCAGTCGTGTATGAGTAGGATTCCATGTCCTTGCATACCGAGAAAAACAATCCGTAAATCTTGGGCAGGAAATCGTCTCGCCCAGAACTTGCCTAAGCAAAATTATGCAACTGGGTTATGGAATGTACTCTATAAGCAAATGTAGGCCAAAGCACCCTTCATTAAGTGCCTTGCAGAGAGTGTGCAGCCATCACCTAGTGAGTAAGACATTGAACAGAGTGGCTGGTTCAGTTTTCGCCTGTATCAGTCACATGAATTAGTAGCTTTTAAGAAATGTTGCATTTTGTTCCCTACAGCTTTGGGGCAACATATTGCCATCTCGCTTCCCAGGCTATTGTGGCATCCCCGGAAAATGTGCATGAAGTACTTGAACCCTTCACCCCACCCCAGAATGCATTATTAATCTGTAATTGTTTCGGGAGAGAAATGACATGCCCCCTAGGACAGGGGTCTTCAAACGTGGCCCTTTTATGACTTGTGGACTTCAACTCCCAGAATTCCTCAGCCAGCTGGGAAACAACCATTTCTTTGTGTGGATGCCACTTCCGGAAGTCCATTCTGGGCCTGGGCAACAAAAAATTAGCTACCGGTTCTGCCGAAGTGGTGCGAACTGGCTGAATCCCACCACTGCATATACCTGCTTTATTTAAGCATGGATTTAAAAAAAAAAGATGGCATGGGTTGGGCTTCCTATTCCCTTCTAATAGTCGTGGAAATGAGCTGTCACGCCAGACCTACCTGTTGCAAACAGAAGTAACCCCTGGAGGAAACCCAACATTACTATTTAGACCATTGGCAAAAAGTGTGAACGGCTTTTAAAAAAGTAAATTATAGGCGCGTGTTCCGAAGCCCAAATTGAGGCTCTGACACTGGGGAGGTTTTAACCCTTGTGGTCCTGCTGCAGTTGTACTTGCTTATCAAGGTTTTTTTTTTAACTTGCTGGCTATAAAGCAGTTTGATTTTAATGAAACCGCAGATCCAACCCATGTTCCATTTTATGTGGTTTGCATTCAGCGCAGGCATAAGGACCACCAATGTTTTAAGAATGAAACACAAGGAAGTTCAAGAAGCCTCCTTTCGGGAAGAATTGCGGGGCTGTCTTCTAGAGTTAGAGTTGATAGTTGGTTGAGTTGAGTTCATGTTTTAGTTCTGGTCTGATGCCACATAATTTTTGTCGTGATTGGGAGTCAGTGCAGAGAAACCCCAAACTAAATGCATGTGTGCCTCCACCGATGCTTGATAGCATAGCAGTGAAAGAAGCATGCTGGTGATCTGTGGCACAAACATGCTTTGAAGCCCTTTGACCTGGATTCAGCTTACAGGTGAGGACTCTTAAGATGAAATAACACTCCTTACAGATAATTTTTCAACATCTAGAAAACTAGGGTAAGAAGACTACAGTTACCCCTTCTTGCTAGCATGCTAGTTAACTGCATCCATCAGTCTCTCCATTAATGACATAAAAAGGAGGAAGAAAAAAAATATTAAATTAACCTAAAATGAAAAGCTGGGGCAATCTACCTGCATATGCAGCAGGACACCGGTCTTTCATAGGCCTAAATCTGCAGCATGGTATAAATCTATAGCAACTGTAGCACAGCATGGCTTGTGTAGTTAGTCTGTAAAATCAAAGTCCTTCTCGCCACTGTAAAAATCTAAGTATAGAAGTGAATGTCAATAGCTCTTTGTGTTAAATAATACTGCATTACCTTTCCTGCTGCTAATATCTTTCGTACAGAGTCTTACAGGTGAGTCGGTTTTATAGATTAGTTTTTGTGGCGCAGCAGCTTTTGAAATAGCTAAGAGCACAACATGGTGTACCAGCAAAGAGGTGGGAAGGAGGAGGGGGGAAAACTCTTAGCATAATGTTTGATATACTTAGATCTCCACATTATAGAGGCTCAGTAAGAGCCTTATTAATGGTTTTTATTATTATTATTTATAACTCCAGCTGTGGAATTCTAAGAGTAAATTTTCTGGGAAATTGCATTTTCAGAGAGCAATCTTCATGAGAACACATGTTCTGTGCATTTCAGTTGCTTTGTATACATTGTGGGCACTTACATCTCATAGTATAGTACATGGGTGTCAGTCACATCATGTGACATATCATGATGTTTTGGGCCTTTGCGGAGCAGGGGTGGGCGTGGCCTGTGTGTGACGCATCCAGCCCGTGGGCCGCCAGTTTGATACTCCTGCTCTAGAGTGCTCGGCCACCATGCCTTTAGAGATGGTCCTCATTTAATGATCATTAGTTTAGCAAAAGTTGGAAGTTATGGCCGTGCTGAAATAGCGACCAATGATTGGTTCCCGTGACTGATCCTTGAAGCCACATGATTGAAATTCATGTGCTTGGTAACGGCCACACCTTCATGAGGGTTGCAGCATCGCACAGTCCCACAATCACCATTTGCAACCTTCTCAGCTGGCCTCTGACAACAAAGTCGATGGGGAAGCCTGGAGGAAGTCGCAAGTCATGGTCATGTGATATCTTGCTTAACAGCTGTGATTCCCTTAATGTTTCATTTAGCAACTGCTTTGCTTAGCTGTAGAGTTGCTGGTTCCAGTTAGGGTTGTTAAGTGAAGACTGCTTCATTCATAACCTGGCTGATTTTTTTAAAGCCACCTAACCTATTTGCAGTTACATCCTTTGTGGCTCCCGTGTCATCTTGCCTTCTGCTTTATAACATGTGTTCTTCTTTTGAAAAAAGAAAGAAAGAAATTGTTACAGCAAAGCCAAAAGGAAAACATGGGCCTTTGATGGTAACTGATGGGGTTGGAGGATATTCAACACCAAACAAAAAGCATTCTTAAATTGCCCTTGATTTGATTTTGTGGCTAGAATGGAGCGCCATTTCCTGAACAGACTTGTCAAATG
This sequence comes from Vipera berus, assembly GCF_964194415.1. NCBI lineage: Eukaryota > Metazoa > Chordata > Lepidosauria > Squamata > Viperidae > Vipera > Vipera berus. The sequence goes on along the minus strand of NC_138211.1, from coordinate 18,566,041 downwards.
GGTGCAATTGAGATGCATCCACTTGATTTGTGGAAACAAAGATGCTGAAGCTTCACAGTGGCAGGAAATTTTTCTGTGCCAGATAAATATCCACACTGTGGGTTTCCCGTGGATCTTTCATTTATCTTGAGAAGCAGTACACTATAGAGTTTCAACAAAGCCTCTGGATCATGCTGGAAACACATTGTTTAAAACCCCTGATTGGCATCCATGTTTCCTGTAAATCATCTTGAGCCAACTAGTATCTCAACTAGATAGTTTTATCCATAAGAGTGAAGGGCATATATCATTCCCAGTGTTCTGAGATCCTAGGAGAAAGAATAAGAGGAAAAGCCTATTTCTCTATAGTAAAAAAAATAAAAATAGCATCCAGCTTTTGTTAACCTCAAAAAAAAAGTTTTCAGAGAAGAATCAACCTAAATGCTATACAACAGGGGTCCTCAACCTTGGCAACTTTAAGACTTGTGGACTTCAATCCCCAGAATCCCTCAGCCATCTGGGAATTGAAGTCCACAAGTCTTAAAGTTGCCAAGGTTGAGGACCCCTGCTATATACACCATTGAGAATATTAAAATCATTTTTTAAAAATCCCCACAGATTCAGCGATGTCTTCCCCAGTCTCAATACGGCAGTAAAACGTCGTGAACAAGTTCTGCAAGATTACAAACGGCTCCAATCCAAGGTGGAGAAGTATGAAGAAAAGGAGAAAACGGGCCCCACCCTGACCAAGTTGCACCAGGTGCTAAGGAGCATTCATAGAGCTGTGTGTGTGTGTGTGTGTGTGTGTGTGTGTGTGTGTGAATATCAGAGGGGTTTTGGGTGCAGGAAGCATTTGGATGCTGGTTCTAGAATTGAAGATGTGCAGATGAAGGTGTTTGTCGGAAGAGAACACAAACAGATGTGATACTATGTCACCAGTAACACTCTGGGAGTTTCCGTGCGGAGTAGACTAAATATCTAAATGTCTGTGGACATTCAATCCTCCATATCACAGTTGTCCCAAAGGTGTTTAAAAACAACAACTGGACTTTCTTGATTTTACCTGAAGACGTTTCAGTCCTCGTTTAAGAAGCTTCTTCAGTAGACTGAAAATTGACTAGGTTTGGAGGTTTTTAAGAAGAGATTGGCCAACCATTTGTCTGAAATGATACAGGGTCTGCTACTTGAGCAGGGGGTTGGAGTAGAAGACGTCCAAGGTCACTTCCAACTCTGTTATTCTGTTACCGATGGATGTTACGTCTCTGGGAGATTTGCAGATTTCTCCAGTATTAATTAGCAAGAAAGGGATGCATCCCTTCTGTAAAAGTATATTGTCAACATAAAGAAATAGTACAGGAATGAAGTTTTGTGTTGAGAACTTAATGAGCTGGATACAGTTCTGGAGCTGAAATTAAATTCAGGGCCTCAGAGCCTTGGTGGAGCAGTGGGCTAATGCCTCCTTAAGTAACACCAGCTACCTGCAATTAGTGCAGGTTCGAGTCCCACCAGGCTCAAGGTTGACTCAGCCTTCCATCCTTCCGAGGTAGGTAAAATGAGGACCCAGATTGTTGGGGGCAATAAGCTGACTTTGTAATAATGCCGCTTGGGGGGGCAAAGCCCTAATAAGCAGGCATATACATAGAATGAAGGCTACTGCTAAGCACATTGATTTGTGCTTTAGATTGTAAGCCGCCCTGAGTCTTCGGAGAAGGGAGGGATATAAATGGGATTAAAAAAACAATTATTATTTTTTTGCTCTTAGAAGTCATCAGGCTTCCAGGAAAAAGAAAATCAATTCAAAACCAGAGTGAATTCCATACACCTGAAATCTTTCTTCCTGAATTCTAATTATCTCTGTCAGCTATCTTTAAATATTTAATTCTGAGGTAGAACCTGGGCATGAATTCAGTGAACGTGCCACAGAGTTCTACCATAATTTAATCTGAACAGTTTAAAAAGTCAGAATAGATGACCTCCCATAACTGTCTTCAAAGGCTGGCAATAGGGAACCATGTAGACACCAGGAGGGAATTCCATTGAAGAGATGCCCACCATGGAGATAGCATATCTCTTATGTCCATCGACAGGTTTAAAACCTCCTTCAGAATTTAGATGAAAATCATAGAACTCTGGTCATCTGCCCATTAGAGCCTTGGTGGAGCAGTGGGCTAATGCCTCCTTAAGTAACACCAGCTGCCTGCAATTAGTGCAGTTTCGCATCCCACCAGGCTCAAGGTTGACTCAGCCTTCCATCCTTCCTAGGTAGGTAAAATGAGGACCCAGATTGTTGGGGGCAATTAAGCTGACTTTGTAATAATGCCGCTTGGGGTGTGTGTGAAAGCCCTAATAAGCAGGCATATACATAGAATGAAGGCTACTGCTAAGCTTGTAAGCCGCCCTGAGTCTTCGGAGAAGGGCGGGATATAAATGGAATTAAAATAAAAATAAAAAATTAGTCACACTGCACTTAATAGAATAGAGTTGGAAGGGACCTTGGAGATCTTCTAGTCCAGCCCCATACTTGAGTAGGAGAACCTATACTACTTCAGACAAGTGACTGTCTACTCTACTTACTTTCCTCAGTTGTCCAGAATTGGTACTAAACCCTGTGAGAGGCAAAATTAAAGTCCTTCAGAGGTCTACTAGCTGGGAATACCTACCTGTTGGACAACAGCACGGAGATGGCTGCTTTGGGCCTCTAAGAGTCATTCCAATCTATCGATGGTGATCAATTGATGCCCAGTGCAGGAGGAACTAACCCAGGAGCACAACTTTTCAAGGGGAGATGAAGGACCACAATTGGAGATCCTCTTCTCCTCTTCACATCTTCTTTTCGATTCTCCCAGGCCCGAGAAGAACTGAGGCCAGTGAGAGATGACTTTGAAGCCAAGAACAAGCAACTTCTGGAAGAGATGCCCAGGTTTTACAGCAGCCGCATTGATTATTTCAAGCCAAGTTTTGAATCTTTGATCCGAGCGCAGGTAAGGTGGAATGCATCTGTTTTCATCTGTTTTCCCATCTTTTGCTTTTGTTTTCCTAACTGCACCCTAAAAACTATTCAGGGGTTTTTACTTCTTTTTTTTAAAAAAAAAAACAAAACTTTTTTTTACAGGTAATCCTCGACTTACAACCGTTCGTTTAGTGACAGTTCGAAGTTGCAACGGCACTGAAAAAAGTGCCTTGTGACTATTTTTCACACTTAGGACAATTTCAGCACCCCCATGGTCACAAGATCAAAATTCAGACAAATGGCTCATATTTAAGACGGTCCCGAGTTCATGTGATTCCCCCTTCTGACAAGCAAAGTCAATGGGGGGGGAGCCAGATTCACTTAACAATCATTTTTACAAACTTAAAAATTGTTGTGATTCACTTAGCAACTGTGGCAAGGAAGGCCGTAAAATGGTGCAAAACTCACTTAACAACTGTCTCGCTTAGCAACAGAAACTTTGGCCTCAATTGTGATCATTAAGGACTAGCTGAACTTTGTCATGTTGCCTCACAGCCTGAGGTGACAGAAACGCACAGGTCAAAGGAAGCTTGGAATATGTCCAGTGCATGATTTTAATGCTTATTTCAAAAGGCTAATATTTTCTAGGTTGATTGCTTTTCAACACCAGGAATCATAGCAATTGCTGGAACACGTGTGATATTCTTTATTTTTTATCGTGACAGTAGCTTTCTCCACACATGAATTCAGGGTTTTTACCTCACACCCTCACAGACACGGCTATTTCTTTTATGTTGTTTTGCCCTTGTTTTAACATGTTCTTTCTCACTTTTTTTCCCCAAATAACATTTGGGTGACTATCACAAAACGGTTAACACACTATCAAAATTTTGCAAAGAGTAATTTGGCAAGAGTGAAAGAGAATATAGTATAACAGCGATGATACAAATTCAAGTGGAATATTAAAAAAAAATCTAAAAGCATTGGGGAATTTGAAGTCCACCGATCTTAAAATCGCCGAGGTTGGACACTCCTGTTCTAGACACTGGAAAACCAGCTCTGTCAACCGTACAGGCAGAAACAGAATGTAACAACAGAAACCTGAGCTGCACAAGAATTTCGACGCTTTTAGGAAAAATCTGAATAAACAGGAATGACCTTATTTGAACCAATAAGATAAGAGCAAAGATGTCTGCCTGGTGTCCCAGCCTCCTGCGGTCAGGTGCAAGGACTTGTTTCCAGCAACTAATCCTCCAGTCTGCTGCTTCTACCTGAAGCCCATGTATTCATGTGACCCAAAGCAAGGGTAGGGTTCCCAAACTCAGAGAACACCCTGGCAAGCGTTAGAAACCTAGCGGTGACGGAGGAGCAATTGTGGAGCAACCTCGGCTCTTTTATGACTCATGGACTTCAACTCCCAGAATTCCTGAGTCATCATGGCTCAGCTTGGAAACCTCTCCCTTTCCCCTCAGCATGGCTGGCTCAGGAATTCTGGGAGTTGAAGTCCATGAGTCATAAAAGAGCCGAGGTTGCCTACCCCTGGTCTATACCAATCTCTGAATGGCACCAGCAGCCGTCTAGTTAATTAATGGAAGGAGGGGGTCTAGAAGAGAGTCAAGGGTATTTGAGTAAAAAGAGGTTAAAAACTGCCTGGAAGTGGGCAGATCAGTCTGCCTGAGAGAGACGAGCAGGTGACGGATCCCTTACTATCAAGAGATGCAGTAAGGTGGTCCTTGACTTACGACCTCCACTGAGGTCAGAATTTCTCTTGCCAAGCGAGACAGTTATTATTATTATTATTATTATTATTATTATTTCTATACCGCCCTTCTCCCGAAGGACTCAGTTGCTAAGTGAATTTTTGCCCCGTTTTACAACCTTTCTTGCCACAGTTGTTAAGTGAATCACCGCAGTTGTAAAGTTAGTAGCAGGGTTGTTAAGCGAATCTGGCTTCCCCGTTGATTTTTCCCTGTCAGAAGGCCACAAGAGGAGATCACGTGACCCGTGTATGACTCTGCAGTCGTCATAAATATGAGTCAGTTGCCAAGTGTCTTGAGTTTTGATCACGTGACCAGCGGGAGTTTCTGCCACAGTTGTAGGTGTGAAAAATGCTCGGGACTTTTTTTTTCAGTGCTGTTATAACTTCAAACAGTCAGAATCGTTGTACGCCCAAGACTTTTCGGACAAAACGAAAGCTGAGATGTAGATCAAGGATACACATAGCTGGAAATTTGGACTCGCAGAATTGTAGGGCTGGGTTGGTTTAAGCCAGTGGTGGCGAACCTATGGCACGCGTGCCAGAGGCGGCACTCAGAGCCCTCTCTGTGGGCACGCGTGCCATTGCCCCAGCTCCGCCTCTCCCCACGGCCCCCTCCTCACCAGCAGCCCTCCCCCAGAGGAGAGTGGCCCCCGGGCACAGCCCATGCGGAGCAGCGCAGCCAAGGACATGGCAGATGATGCTGCGGGGCGCAGGTGGAGGGCATGGCCGCCATGGCGCTGCAGGGCCACCTGAGCAATCTGCGGCAGGCCATGAAGGCGGTGGGTAGCCCTGCGGGCAGGTGGGGCAGGGGCGGGGCGGTTTGGGGGCACTCGGTCTCTAAAAGGTTCACCATCCGTGGTCTAAGCTTAGTTGGGCAGTGGCGTGCTACCATACTGAAGGTGTGAAAAGTTCGAAGGAGGCTGTGGTACATAAACTCTGTTATCAAGCCGAAGAGGATTGCTCTTTGAACCTAGAGCTTAGTGGGGTTCTTTTGCAGAAGCTCCAGCTTCAAAGGCTCGTTTGTGTCTTGGATACATTTCTTTTTCTGGATCAAGTAGCAAAACTGAAGGAAGAAGCAGATTCTTAAAAGGAAGTCAGGTGAGCCAAGATTTAGCCTTTCTCTCGCAGGAAGAGGCACAACTGGTGTTCCAAACTACCGAACTGCCATTCCCATAAGTTCCAGACAGCATGGTCAGCAATCGGGGCTTATGATCACGGGAGTCATAAAACTCAGGCTGACCCTACCCAAATAGTTTTAACACAGCGTTTAGAAACGGGAACACAATTCCTTGGAGTGGGGGGCAGGGGGGGAAATTTAGCTTAAATAAAGAAGTGGGTGTAATCCGGCCTTCTTCGCCTGCAGCCGGAAGCCACCGGATCAGATCCTTCCAAAGGCTTTGAGATCAGAGCAAGCAGAAGGTCAGGTCCAAAGGCAAAGGCCTCAGTACCGCCCCCACTCCGCATTCTTTTTTTCCCCGGGTCTCTTTTTTCAAGCCTCATTAAGTTTTAGATTTTGTTCCACACAGGATTATGTTACAGAGCGGGAATCTCTACATCTGCCGTCTTCCTCTTCGGTATTTCTGAGAGGCGAAATTGGTTTGCCTAGTCTGCAGCCCCCATGGGAGGGCCCTGCCTTGGCTTCCTGGATAAAATGCAAAGAGGAGACATCCTTAAGGGCCTTAGTCCCGGTCCTGAGGCTTGCCTGTCTCTTGGATCGGAGCTCTCGGTGAAAGGCCAGTCCGGGGGCGTCTAGGGGAGAACCGCTTGCTAGGAAAAAAAGTCTGTGGAGATTCTCAGTCACCCGGGCCAGGGTTGTCCCCGAAGGTGCTTCCTTTCCAAAGGCACCTGGGATTCTTTGTTTTGCTAGAAAATGTTTCACTGCTCATCCCAGAAGCTTCTTCAGTTCTGACTGAATGGCGGAGAATGGAAGGATTTACGTTTATGGGATTTATGGAAAGGCGACTGCAAGGAATAGAATCCTTCCGTTCTCCACCATTCAGTCAGAACTGAAGAAGCTTCTGGGATGAGCAGTGAAACATTTTCTAGCAAAAGAAGATAGCCCAGGTGCCTTTTGAAAACTCTTAATAAGAGGTCCTGCCCTGCTCTCAGGAGCCACCGGGGGGGGGGGGGTGACTTTAAGGAGGCAGGTTTTTGGCCAAAGGTGTTTCCTTTGCAATAAGACGCATCTCTTTGGGGAGGTTTTTAAATTATTCTAATGATTGCACGATTAGTGCGTTTTAATTGTTCCTTTTGTACGCTGTCAGATGCCTTAAGTGTTCCACAGATAGAAAGACAGGATATATAAATTGAATTTAAAAAAAAAAAAGCATTGAGGAGAATTTCCACGAACAGATAAGATACTCCAGAAGAGATTTAATATGGGGTGCCTGGTTTATATTTTACCGCTGACGTCTTTTTTTTCCTCCCAACTAGCAAGGATATTTTCTAGAAATATCCTTCCAGATTCCTCTTTTCTTTCTTTGGCTAAAACAAAACTAAATTGTAAATAGTAGAGATAGAATATGCAACCACCTGTCTGCATGGTATATTTCAGTTTTAGCTGGGGGTTCTTCTAGATCAGGAGTGCCCAACCTTGGCAACTTTAATACCTGTGGGCTTCAATTCCCAGAATCCCCCAGCCATCCATGCTGGGGAATTGAAGTCCACAGGTATTAAAGTTTCCAAGGTTGGACAGCCCTGTTCTAGGTGGACTTTTGAGTTCCCTTCCAACACTACTTCACTCTGAAGGTCCTTATTACTCTAAGCAGTTGCTCAGTTGCAGACAAATAGTCCATTATGGGTGAAATGCAGAGTCCTGACTACCATAACAAACATTAAGTTTGAAAGACCTTTTTTGAAATTGGAATTGACCTAGGAGATGGATTAGTTTTATTTTTAGCCCCGCCCTCAAATCCCTCTTGGCCTCTCCATTAAAGGCTTCAAGCCCTTATAAAATATGTTACAACTATATGTTCCTCAGGGTTTCCCCCACCTGTTGGAGCCTCTCCTAGGCCACCCCAGGAGTTTCCTGGTTTTCATTTATTTGCAATTAAATGTGAGCAAGAAGAGAATTGTGGTCACTTACCAAGCTTCCAAAAACGTTTCTTCATCAGTAATCTTCATATTATTATTTTTCTAAGTGCAGTTGCGTTTAACATGATTGCACAACATTTAATTTATTACGTAGGGTTCCTCAAGATTCAGGCCTTGGCAGCTGTGGGAAAAATCAGCAAGAACTCTAAAAAGCAAACATAAATCCAGCCAGGAGTAAGAAAACAATTTAGGTAGTTAGTGGCCTCTACACAGCAGTTTAGTCAGCAAGAAAACATAGTGTAACTTCTTTATTTCTCAAGATTTCTGTGGTTTGTTTAGTAGTAAGGATAGACTCTGTTCCATGAGTTAGTATCACCATAAAAGGTGGTCTTAGAGTAAGTCAGAGCATTAGTTCATGTAGGGCTATCCTCCATGGGCTACATTTACCTTGTTTTTTTCAGATGAAAATATCCCTAGCCCCACGCAAGCAAGATAGTAGTATGTTAAAGCTGAAAGCCTCGGCCCATAAGACAGGTGTTCTATCACAGACCTGCAGAGTTGCCTTTACAGATACCAATCTTCATGGTTTCAAAACAGGAGAGGTCATTTAATTTGGAATTGGACATCTCTTTACATCTTTGGTTCATAAACCTCGGCTCCATCTGGACCTACGGTCTACATCAGGGGTCCCCAACCCCTGGGCTGAGGCCTACTACCGTTCCATGCCCTATTCGGAACTGGGCCGCGCACACGCAGCCTCCCCACCCCCCGCTCATGCAACTTGGTTCCCCTCTCCTCCCCCCCCCCAGCCAGGCCACCAAACCATAAAGGTTAGGGGTTGCTGGTCTACATACCTTGCAAGGGAGTAAGCCAGGCTAGATGTCTCTGCCAGGAGAAAGATATTCTTGTCCACTACAGCCTTGTCCCCAACATTGGCAACTTTAAGACTGGTGGACTTCAATTCCCAGAATGACCCAGCCAGTTTGGTATAGTGTTTAATCTACCAGGCTAGAAACTGGGAGGCCTTAAATTCTATTTCTGCCTTAGGCATGAAGCCATCTGGGTGACCTTGAGCCAGTCCCCCTCTCTCAGCCCTGAGAAGCAGGCAATGGCAAGGCACTTTGAAATCCTGCTAGGAAAACTGCATTATTAGTTCAGCAGTTCAACACTGACCCAAAGGGACAAGATAGACACAGCTCCCTATTACTAGCCATACGTTAGTCTTAAGTGAGTGTTAAACCCTTAGCAAGGATTTCCTCCCTTGGTTTAGTTCCCATCAGCTTACACAAAGTAGCTGAGATCCTCCACGGAGGCCCTGCTCAAGATACGTCCACTTTCAGAGGTCAGATGGTGATGTTTGAGGTCAGGGCCTTTTAGGTATTCAAATCCATAGAATTCTTTTGCAAAAATTAACGGCATGACCAATTTGTTTTCTCTGCTGAGAGTTTTCTGCCTTCTTTCCAAGGGGCCTGAACAAATGATAGGGACTTCTGATTTATAAGCAGCCTGGAGGCAACAAGCTGTTTAGGACTCTGGAGTACTCCTAGCTCCAGCGTGGAGTGAGGCAAGATTGCTGGACTTTGATTCAGGGCTGAGTGATTACAGGCTAATTAATGCTGAGGTAGTATCCCTCTTCCTCCTGTAAATAAGGAGTACGTGTTCTCTAGTGTGAAAGACTTCTGCCCACCCGTAAGTTTTTTCATCCGAATTTTTAGAATCAAATATTTCCTCAGCAAGAGGCTTTGAGGTTCCCACACTAAGATGAAAGAGGCAACGTTCATGCTTCCTTGTTGAAGGGGGCCTGTTCAGAACACTTCCTTCTGTACTTGTCCTTATCATTCTCTAGAAAAATCTATTATTATTTTTTTCCAAAACTCTTTAAGATGTCTCTGTAGGCACACACTGATGCTGTGTCTGCCCAGCGGGCACATCGAGACTTAAAACTCTTGGAATCATTTTTCTTGTCACCGGTATTCATAGACGCCTGGTTTCCGCAATCTCAGGGCTCTCCAGATACATGGGTTTCATCTCCTAGCATTCCCCAACCATCAGGGGTGCTGCTGGGAATTCTGGGAACTGAACCCCACTCGCTCTAGATCTAGAAGGTGCCAGGTTGACGAAGATTGTTCGCGTGTCTCGCCTGTCGAGTATGCCCTGCCTTATTCACACGTGATGGTGTTCTGCTAAGTTCTATAAAAATGTGAAGTTTAATCACGGTTCGTCTCTATGTTAAGTACATAGTTCTTGGAGGGATGAGATTGAACGAAACAAAAGGAGGGTTTCATTAGGTGATGAATATAGAAGCTGCCTGCTACAGAGAACATGGCCAAAGCGCCTCTGACGAAATAAGTCTTAAGATGTCCAGCTTTGTGTCTTAATTATTTTTTGTTTAGCTATTTGCAGCTTGCCCTCTGTCCTTCGAACCTTCGAGAGAAAGAATCTGCTGGACACTTACCCAGTAGTACGCAGCATATATATTTTCAAACCTACATATTAGGTTAAATTATGTGGCCAAATGCACCCTGCCGTGTTTGTGGAAGGGACGGAAGTCTGGTTAGAAGTGGGAGGTGTGAATTGTTTTATGACTTTTTGGTTTCTATGTTGTTGGGGTGTGTGGGGTGAGACAGGTTTGTGAAGGTTGATCACTAGATTTCTCTGTGATACTGAAAGTTGCACTGAAATTCCCAGCAAGAAGTATGGAAATTTAGGTGAAATGTATTTTCTTTGAAGGAGAATCAATAGCAATCAAATAACGCAAAGGGAAGCTGGTGCGGGATCTAGATATGTCCATTCTATGTGCAGAATCTTTTTGTTCTTTCTTTACAAATGTGTATATATCTATATAGATATATAGATATAAAAAGGTAAAGGTAAAAGTTCCCCCGCACATGCGTGCTAGTCGTTTCCGACTCTAGGGGCCGGTGCTCATCTCCGTTTCAAAGCCGAAGAGCCAGCGCTTGTCCGAGGACGTCTCCGTGGTCATGTGGCCGGCATGACTAGACGCCAAAGGCGCACGGAACGCTGTTACCTTCCCACCGTAGTGATCCCTATTTTTCTACTTGCATTTTTACGTGCTTTCGAACTGCTAGGTTGGCAGAAGCTGGGACGAGTAACAGGCGCTCACTCTGCTACGCGGCACTCGGGATTCGACCTGCCAAACTGCCGACCTTCTGATCGACGAGCTCAGCGTTCTAACCCACTGAGCCACCGCGTCCCTTATATAGATATACTGTAGATATATATTAACAGTTTAGAAAACAAATGAAGGTAGCATCTGTAAAAGCTCCGAAATTTAGAAAGAAGATTTTTTTGTTCTTATATAATTGCTCCTTCCTTATGTCCTTAGTTTATTTCTATTTCACCTCGTTTGCTCACAGTTTGTAATAATAATCAAAAATAGGTTGCAACATTTGCAAAAGTCTATAAACAATCAATTTGGAATAAAACCTGCAAATTGGGGACATCAGGAAAATGTGCAAATGTACTTTTTCTCTGAATACTGTTGCAAAATAACCAAAACACTAGAGTTTATTTTCGGAGACTATTCTTCACATATTACTGGCCCATGCACTGTTTTCCTTTGATATCTGGGTGCCCACAATTTCCCATATTTTCTTAGCCCTTAAGTTTAAACTTTATTCAAAATATATGAGATATCAGAAAAAATATGGCTTAGACTAGTTTAATAGCAGCAATGTGCATTTTTTCATTTTATTAATACAAGTGAGGGAGGGGTCAGCATGCAGAGAATTAATCATTTTCTTATTGAAATTAATATTATTTGCACTTAACGCACTTCAGTTTATTAATAGGAGTTCCAGTGGTAAATCGGATTACACGGAACTCCTGCCGCGGGTTTGAAGAATGCTCTTTGTTTTTAATTGTGTTTTATTTGCTTTTATACTAGAAAATAAAAACCTTAATGGACATTTATCCTAGTGCAGTTAAAAAAAAGCAGGTTGAGATTTGCTTTATGCTACTTATATAGCAGTGTGAAAACTTGGGGGGTGGGGGGGGGAGTTTCTAAAAAGATTTTTTAGTTTACTGAATTAAGCCAAAAGTGGAAGAATTGATTTTTTTTGAGAGGAGAAGAGCAAATGGATAAGTTGATAACTTTCAGTACAGCCTCTTAATTGTTCTCTTTCTTACCTATTGTGGCATAATGTCTTATCTGTAGAACTTGTTAAACCAGAGCAGTTGTGTTGCACCGTCTTTGCTTCCAGAGATGCCCCACTAACAGGAACATGGTGCCCCCACGTGGATTTCCTGTGTTCTTACTACAGCTCTTGACAGCCTCTCCTCCTCCTCCTCCTCCTCCTCCTCCTCCTCCATTTAAGGTTGGGTGGGGGTTAGGGAGTCTTTCTGTCTTGACTGCTTTTTCAGACACATTTTTTTTTTGACGGAGCGGGTTTGCTTCTCGAAGGAAAGAAGCGTTGAGTTTTCTTTCACAATTTTAGTTCTGTACTAATAAAAATTTTCATTCAGGGTTCCCTCTAGAATTCCATAACTTTTGTTAGTTCTTAAGAGTTGGACCTGGGGAATCCGTGGCAGCCAGATATATTTCGATTTAAGTGAATTTCTCTGGATCTCCTCTGAACGTGTATTCAAACTGTAATGCTGCAGCAAGTTTATATTTTCTTTTGGGACAGAACAAACATTAATTTTAAGAAATTGCAGAAAGGGGGCATGAAAGACCACCTTTAAATCTATTTCCCGGTGTCAGGCATATCCAAATAGGTTTTCTCTGATTTTAATTAGCTTTAATATTCAACCATCCAGACATGAAAACATCAGCAAAACCGTTATAGCAAAAATTTAAAAGATGGGGGATACAGTGAAGTGTCTCAAAAGTTGCCCTTTGCATTATCCCTGGGACCCGTGTAACTTCTCAAAGCCTTCCTGAGGAAGGCGTGTTGTTAAAAGAAATGGAAGAGGCATGTTCTTTGAATTTCCTTCCTCGGTTCTCATCCACACTCACCTTTGTAACAGCATCCCAAATCTAAGCATTGAGGGGCACCATGGAAGGGCCACCCTTCATTCAGGGTGCGCATGGAGGGTCAGCCTGATTTTGGACAAGGCTGTGTTCTGGGAGGAATCCCGACCTTTTTCTCGCCCTTTGCAGATCAAGTGCTCGTATCTCAGATATGAAGAGCACCTGCTTTGGCCCTCCTTCCCCAAAGCAGGCGCTCTTCATATCCGAGATACGAGCACTTGCCATCTCTGTTGGGTTTTCATGTGGCCGTTCTTGTTCGGAGACTGGGCACTTGCTGTCTCCAGTTGCTTTCCTTCTGCAGCCTAAGAATGTTGCTAGAGGCAGCCTTGCTGGAACAAACTGTTCAACTGAAACAATTCAGTCTATTGTACGATGCCCCATTAAAATCGATTCCCCTCTAGTGCTCGTAATTCCTGTAATTATTTTCTTCAAGCTGTAACCCTACAGGTTGTCTGTATGCAAACTCCTTAGTCACGGTACAAGGAGGCCTTGATTAGTGCAGTTAATTCCACAAAATGGTCACATCAGTCAAATTTGCATTATTCAAAGTGATATTTCTATAAAAAAATACAGCGATGGGTTGCAGTGCGATGGAAATAGGCAAGGGAAATGTTTAAACATACCGGTACATTTTTGTACGTATATTAATGAAATATAAAGTATAAAAAGAGTATCCTTTAAATGTACGGTTTATGAAGTCACAGAGTAGCTGTAGAAAGCAAAATAAAAACAAAAGCTTTGTTACATTTAGATGCCACCCATCTCCCCGATAAAGTAACTCTGAGCAGCTTACAAAGAATTTTCATTCATTCATTCATACTAAAGCAAATATTGCATTATTCAAACTTCCCTTATTGTGAACTACTTCAGTTCTTTTAAGTTATTGCTCAAATCTGTGTCTTATCATCTGTCTTATCATTTATCTCTATCTAATCTCTGAAGGGACGCGGTGGCTCAGTGGGTTAGGACGCTGAGCTTGTCGATCGGAAGGTCGGCAGTTTGGCGGGTCGAATCCCGAGTGCCGCATAACAGAGTGAGCGCCTGTTACTCATCCCAGCTTCTGCCAACCTAGCAGTTCGAAAGCACGTAAAAATGCAAGTAGAAAAATAGGGACCACTACGGTGGGAAGGTAACAGCGTTCCGTGCGCCTTTGGCGTCTAGTCATGCCGGCCACATGACCACGGAGACGTCCTCGGACAAGCGCTGGCTCTTCGGCTTTGAAACGGAGATGAGCACCAGCCCCTAGAGTCGGAAACGACTAGCACGCATGTGCGGGGGAACCTTTACCTTTACCTTTAATCTCTGTCTGTATCTCTCTCTCTCTCTCTCTCTCTCTCTCTCTCTCTCTCTCTCTCATATCTGTGTATCTGTATCTATATCTATGTAGTATCAGTTTTCTCATTAGCCTGATAGATTTAAGATGCCCAACATGACCTGCAATCAAATAAAAATGGAAGAATTTCTTCCCAGTGGTTGTCTGTTCGCTTTAGACGAAGACTTTAAATAAGATTACCAAATAAACCAGCAGTTTGCCAACACTTTTGATTGTGAACACTCCCTCTTTTTCACCCCATTGCAGAAAGGGTGAAATAAAAGGAGCTGTTATTTGTGGCTTCTATAGCAGCAAAACACCAAGCTAAAATTATAACAGACATCTTCTCCAGCAGGAAAAGTGGATAGTCATTGGAGAACTCTCTTGTCAACAGGTGTACATCTGGTGTAAGAGATTGTGTTTTTCCATACTGAGCAGAAGGGCCCACTGGCATTTTGGTGATCGCCCTCAGAATTTTCTTAAAGCAGAATGGACAATCTGTTCCTTCCCTTTCAAGGACGGTCAACCTGGTGTGCCATAACCTCACAGATTATGCTAGAGCTTTGCATACTTTATATGCATGTGTACATAATGTAGAGCAGTGTTTCTCAACCTTGGCAACTTGAAGATTCCCCTTGCTGGCTGTGGAATCCTGGGAGTTGAAGTCCACGCATCTTCAAGTTGCCAAGGTTGAAAAACACTGATGCCACATTTACTACGTGACCACGGCTTATTGCCACAAATAATCAGGTACCTTTCATTGGCAGCCAGAACATTGCATTATCACAAATAGTGTATGGTTTACATCCAAACCTCCTTATGCCATATTCAGGACATGAAGTGAAATTGGCCACTAATCATTTAGATTAATAACGAGCATGCAGGAAAATGGCACCAAGATCAATAAAAGTCACAATGCGTTCCTTGTGTTCCTTAGCACTTCAGCATGAGACTTGCTCACTTTTTGTTGTATTGTCAAACGCAAAGAATCAAGGCTATATGTTAAGTTGCAGTTCAGAATATTTATTACTCAAGCCTATACCCAAGAATCTAGGCAACTAAACTTGACCACTAAATTGGCACCAGATAAGGGACTAGGGCAGGGGTAGCCAACCTTGACTCTTTTATGACTGGTGGACGTCAACGTCCAGAATTCCTGAGCCAGCCATGCTGGCTCAGGAATTCTGGGAGTTGAAGTCCACCAGTCATAAAAGAGCCAAGGTTGCCTACCCCTGGACTAAGGAATTCCAAAGGGGCTGGACCTAGACCATTTGTGCTAACATAGCGACTCTAGGCTGATGACTCATTTTAATTCCACCACCCTACTCTGCCTGATCTTCTCCTACAGGTATAGTTCTTCCCATCTTGGTTGTTCTGCAGCTGTCAATCTGATTTCATTAGTCACAGGATAAGGCAGCAGTCTTGCTGAATCACCACACAGCCAGCTTCATCATCTGCTGATTTGAAGAGATAGCAACACCTGAGGCTCGCATAACCAATGTGTGAATGAGATCCAGGGCTCTACGTTCCCCCTTCTAATAAGTCTGACCAAAGGACAGGACCAAGGCACTTGTAGGGCTCTTGAAACTCAAAAGAGACTCTCAGAAGAAGCTGCCTTCTTCCACTTAAATAAAAAGCCAGTGCACTGATGTTGAGGAGGAGAGGCTGGTCTCCATGGAGATGGTTTATATATCGGTACCCAACTACTTGCTCTCAAAGCGATGAGAGCCATTTGGATGGAGTGTGATAGCGGCCTTGTTGAACAGTATAGGCAAGGATAAGGGCTGCTTTTTGACATTTGATATTTGAGGGGTTGCAGTAAAGAAGGGGGGGGTGTTTGTTCTCCAAAGCACCTGAAGGCAGGACAAGAAACAATGGATGGGAACTGAACAAAGAAGAGAAGCAACCTAGAACTAAGGAGAAACTTCCTGACAGTAAGAAAATCAACCAGTGGAACAACTTGCCTTCAGACTTCAAGTCCACGAGTCATAAAAGAGCCAGGGTTGCCTACCCCTGGACTAGACAGCCATTTGTCTAAAATAGTATAGGGTCTCCTGCTTGAGTAGGGGATTGAACTAGAAGACCTCCAAAGTCCCTTCCAACTGCAATTCGATTTGATTCAATTCTTCTATTCTAATTCTCTCTTCTCTATTCCATTCCATTCGATTTGATTCATTCTATTCTATTCTAATTCTATTCTATTTTCTCTTCTCTTTTCCATTCGATTTGATTCATTCTATTCTAATTCTTATTCTGTTCTGTTCTATTCTTGAAAGCAAAATACAGATGTTCTTTCTGTAAGACCAAGTTCTCCCTTGCCCAGAGTATGAATAATTTCTTGAGAGTGCAGTTTTTGTAGAGCAGCAGTATCTTTAGAAGCTCTGGGATTGTCATGAGGTTTGGCAAGAAGGCAACTTGCTTATGCATGCGGCAAAACCAGAATTGGTTGCTTAGAATTTAGCATTAGGTCTGCCCTCATGTGCTTCTCCTCCTCCCCAGGCGGTTAATCAGATCTCTTTCCACACAAGGTAACTTTCTTAGATTTGGCAAAGGTACCAAATCATGATCTGGAACCTAAGAACGAAAGACATCCGGATTGATCTCAAAGAGGAGTCAGCTAGGTGCTGCTATTGAAGTGGGATTTCAACCAGGGAAGAAAGTTGTTTGCATTGTTCTCTGGTCCACACTTGCATGGTGTTTTACAGATGGGAATATTCATCCACCGTGCCGTCTGTTGGATGACTGTGGGGCAAGCATCACAGCGATGGAAAAGCTGGGATTCTGAGCATATGCTGTCGTTTTTTGGTTGCTATGGTGATAATGCATAAAAAGGGACAGTCACAGCAAGGCAGTGTCATCTAGTGAGTTAAGCTCCACGCAAACGAAGCTAAGTATCCTCAGCGTTAAATCCCTGCTCTTCACTCGCTGATGGTGACCTTGAGGGGAAGGTCCCGGCCCCTTTGGGTATCCATTTAGAATTCAGTGCTAAGAATAGCGATGTTGTGGGGGTGTTGACAGGATTAGCCAGCATTTGTGAAAATCCTATCATTGGCTGCCAGTGAAATCTTTCCAAGGGTTAGGAGAAACTCCCGTGTTTGTTTCTTTGGTTATGTGCCTCTTCTATGTGCCCGTAGCTTTAAAGGTAGCTTGGGATATGGGGAAACACCCTTCTGCCCCCAGTAATGTACTAAAAAGGTCAGAGGTCAGGACTCAGCTGTCACCTCCCTCGATGGAGGGGCTTTTACTGCTGCCCAAGCACAGCCAAGCAAAGGGACCTTTTCAGATGTCAATTTGGCTGGGAGCGAGCAGAGGCCTTCCTCCCTTTTTCAGGGAAGGAGGTGGGGACGAAATGCAAGCAGCAGCAAGATTAGACACCCACTGTGATGGAGTTTAACGCTTTCCTGTACAACTTGTCTAGTTAAAATTCTTTTCTGGCAATGATTTTGAAAACGTAAAAATCTGCCTTTCCTTCCAATACTGCAGGTTTGGCTAGGAAAACGGGCCAGTTTTATTTGCATGGAGTTGCGCCCTGGATCACAACTTTCAAACATTGTTTGTGCGTCCAGTGAGTGGTTTCCCCCCCCCATAACAGTAGCTATAAAAGTGGTTTTTCCCCCCATAACAGTAGCTATAAAAGGTTGAATTTCCATCTTATCTTCCAGCGATTTCAAATAGAAACCTCAACTGATGTCGTAACAAATCCATTTTGAAATCTTAAAAAAACCAACCAATTCCAATCGCAAGTATTAAAATCCCGCCTTGGTGTTGTCTCAAGGCCAGGGAGGATGGCTAAGGGATGAAGAAACGTGTTTCTAAAGGATTCCTATTCTGTTCCTCCAGGTTGTATATTACACTGAAATGTACAAAATATTTGGCGAATTAACAGAACAGATTGATGAGCCTGACTTAACTGATGAGCAGAGAGAGAAAGAGAGCGAGACCAAACTGAATGAGTTGAGGGCTCTCTCCATTGTGGCCGATGACTGACCTCCACCTTGAAAATCCTTTGTGGCGACAGCTGCTGATGAGGTGGATGAAGACTGGAAGTTGAATATTACTTCTGATTTCTGAAGCCTCGAACCCTCTAAACCCTTGTTGGTACCTGTTTTAAGCTGGAGTATTATTATTTTTTTTTGCCACAGCTCTTTAAACCCTGAACGTCTTTTATCTGTATTAATGACAACCTGGCAAGATTCTCACACTGAGTCCTGCGTTAGGGAGGTTTGTGAAGTTTGGAAGAAAAAAACAACGCAAGAATTTACCCTTAAAAGGATAAATGAACCATTTTTTTAATTCAGTCTTTCTGAAATCGGGGTCCGTCTGACAGCTGAATTTGTGAGTGGTATCCCCAGTGAGTGTAGTTAACAAAGAAAATGTTATTGCCGATAACCTAATTGGCTAAAACAAGAATACAGGTAGTCCTCAACTTACGACCGCAATTGAGCCCAAAATTTCAGTTGCTTTAAAATACAATTTTCCTTTAAAAAACCCCCCTTCCCCCTCCCTCCTCCCCCCCTCCCTCCCTTCCTCCCCCCTCCCTCCTCCCCCCCCTACCTCCCCCCCTCCCCCCCCCTACTTCCCAGAGCTGAATACAAGGTATATATATATAAAAAAAAGCAAACCTAAGCAACCATATACTAACAACTATAAATTCTAAAATCCAACACTCTCTAGCTTATATAGGATAAAACAAACCTTAACAATATTAAATATATATATAAAAAAAAAACTAGAATAAGAAAAGGACACTCTCTAGCTTATATAGAATGGAACAAACCTTAATAGTATTAAACATATATTAAAGACAAAAAAAAAGGAAAAAGAAAAAAAAAAGAAAAAAAAAACCCTTCTCAACCCTATACTTATCCTAAATAAACTCCATCCATTTTATCCATTCCATGATATAACATTCTTACAAATAATTTTCCATCCTTCCGAGGTAGGTAAAATGAGGACCCAGATTGTTGGGGGCAATTAAGCTGACTTTGTAATAATGCCGCTTGTAGGGGGTGTGTGAAAGCCCTAATAAGCAGGCATATACATAGAATGAAGGCTACTGCTAAGCTTGTAAGCCGCCCTGAGTCTTCGGAGAAGGGCGGGATATAAATGGAATTAAAATAAAAAAAAAAAATAAATAAAAATTAACCAAGGATCCCAAATCAAAAAACTTTAAAGTCAACTCTTCTGTAATCGACCGTTCCTCTTCCAGTACCACATCTATAATTATTCCAAACACAACAAAAAAGAAAAAAGAAAAAAAAAAAAGATTGCAAACAAAACTTGAACTTTAATCCAAAAAAGCTCAGCCTTTCCACAAAACCACCAAATATAAAAATATATTGCGTCTACACCCAAATCTTTTCCCCCCTCCCCTACTTGACTACTTGACTATATCGTAAAAGTTCCAAAGACTTCTGCGATTCCTGCTACTTTCTCTTCTTAGATCGTTTTGCAGCAGCACGCGTCACCCTCTGTTTTATAGATTCATCCGACGAGGTTATATCTTGATCTCCTCCAACACCGTTGTCTTCTATCTGACCATCTTCGGCCTCTTGATACACTCCTTCTCCAGATCCCTTTCCAGCTTCCAAAAGTGTTAATGGCGTTGCATTTAAAACATTATTGTAGAAATCACGCGCTTGCATCACAGTAACCAAACGGTACTTTTTACCTTCGTGCGTCACCATCAACCCCACTGGGATCTCCCATCTGAACCTTATATCTCGCTGCTTGAGCTCTTGCACAAGAAATGTAAAATCCTTCCTTCTCCTTAGAATCTTTGGAGGAATTTCTTTTAAGACCAAAACTTCTTGATTAGCAATCATAACTTTAGTATCATAAGCAGCTTGTATAACTTCATCTCTAGTTTCCCTTTTTGCAAAATATAAATATAAATTTCAGTTGCTAAGCGAGACGTGTGAAGTGAATTTTGCCCCATTTTACGACCTTTCTTGCCACAGTTGTTAAGGGGAGTCACTACAGTTGTTAAGCTTAATAGCACTGTTGCTCAGTGAATTTGGCTTCCCCATTGACTTTGCTTGTCAGAAGGTCGCAAAAGGCCTGGGACACTGCAACTGTCATAAATATGAGTCAGTTGCCAAGCGTCTGGATTTTGATCATGTGACCATGGGGATGCTACAATGGTTGTGTGGAAAACGGTCGTAAGTCACCTTTTCCAGTGCCGCTGTAACTTTGAACGGTCAGTAAACTTAACTATTGTAAGTTGAGGACTACTTGTACGTACTTTAAGGAATGTCATCATTGCACCAAAGCTTTGTTCTGTACGAAGCCGTCTGGTTTGCGTCTCTGCGGCACTGAAAGCTGTCTAAAAATTGTGGCACCTTTTAAAAACTGATTGGCATAGCAGCTTAATCCTACTGAATGCAATATAATTCTTATGAGCATAAATCATGCTTTTCAAAGACCAGGGAAGGGCACAGATTATAATTGCCCTTGATACAATCTACATAAATATTATACCTCTCCCTGTGCAGGTTTCTATGGAAGTGCATCACTGCTGAAATGTTATTTATAGGGAAAGCAGTCTGTTTCCTTAGCATTTTGTTGGTGAAATCCTTTGGTCATCACGTACAAGTGGCTGCAATTGAAAGTAACAAATGTATTTCTTATTGGTGGCAGCTAGCCAGGAATGCAGGTATTCCTTCATTTTCCTGGACTAACTCCTGGTTTGTATTGGTGCCTTCCAACTGTTGTCTTGCCTGTCTAATTATGATTGATGAGAATACTGTAGATGATTCTTTTGGTTCTTCTGTAACCCATACTTCTACTTTTATTTTTTCAAAAAAAATAATAATAATAATCTTGGAGGATTGTTTGACTCTGTCTCTCTGTGTATGCGCGTAGAGCTGCATCCATTACTGATGAATGGGAAGTTGCCTAATTTTGCAAAGCTGTTTGAAAGCAGCTAGAAATAACTCGACATTCTCCGTTTAGGCCACATTGCATACATTTTAAGAGTTGAGGTACTGGCAACATTTTATTAATTATGGTCAAACTCAACCACTCTCATAAACATTATCACAAAACAGCCCCAAAGGCTTGTCTTGGGTTTTTCTTTCCCCCATACTTGTCCAGCAAAAGTACCTTAGCACGTTTTCAAATCATTGGTGCTTTTTTGGCTGCTTCCCTAAATCAAACCAAGCAACCCCTTGAGCAACAGTCTGCCAGCTGCACCTGTGGAATTAAAGTCTGAGAGCTGCATCTGGGTTCAAAAAAAAAAAAGGAGAGGCAAAGCACATTTCCAAGTGAGGAAGAGACTTTTATAAAAGTAACTTGGCCAGTTAAATACAAGTTGTTACCACATTTACAGACTAAAAGCAACACATTCAGAAGTGACAGACCACCGGAGGTGGGGGAGCAGGTGGCCAGGGCAAATGTAGCAAATACCTACTGGAGGAAGGTCTAAGCCCGGCCACTTCTTTGCATAGGCCCACCAGCTATTCTGCTAAAGTCTATCCCGGGGAACCCTATGGGCCGGCTGTGTCAGCCCTCCAGCTGTGTGCTATGTCTTCACAATGGAAGTTCAATGGACCGCAGGCCCTCCCACTGCCAAAATTCCAGATCCTCAAAACTCAGATCCGCTGAACGGGAATTTCACTTTTGTCTGAAGGCTAGTGATCAAAACCCAATGGGTCCTGGAGCTCCTTGAGCTACGTGTAGCAAGTAAATGTCTGGGGATGGGGGGTGGGTTGTTTGATGATCATGAAGGCCTTGCAGTTGTTGGTTTTTTTTCCTTAAAATGGCTAAAATGCTGGACCAAGTATGTACGGTTTTTTCACACTCAAGCCACAGCACCGGAGCAGAACTCGCAAGCTACCTTTAATGCACAAGCCAGGAAAGGCAGAGGCTGGAGCTGCTGGCCTGGGGCAAAGGGTTAAAAGCCTGCTGATGGCAAGGAGGCCATGGCCGTCTCCCCAAGGCACCACCCGGCCCAAGACAGGCAGAAGGCCACCCCTCAAGCTAGACGTAGAGGGGAAGGGAAGTGGAGGGGGCTTAAAAACGTCTCCATGCAGCAGCACAAAGAGGCTAGCAATGCCTGGTCTTCTGAAACCGTCAGTCCCTGCGTGGCTCTCGGTATGGAACTAACTTGCTGTTGGCCAACAGCCCGAAATACCTACCCTGTAGCTTCTCCGCTCGCACACTAGACCATGAAAATGCCTACCTAATGGGTATTCCTTTAAACAAGAAGGGTGGTTCCAGCAGATGAACTGTGGCTCCTAGTCATGCGGGACTAGTGGCCCTTTTCCCCCCCAAGCCTGGGGGGAAAGGTGGTCGAGGATGAAAACCAGAAGCAGCCTTTCGCAGAGTGGCAAAAAAGTTGACCGTTCCAAAGGCTTTACCCCCAACCGCTTAACTCACATCCCCCAAATATCAAAGCCAGGTGTGCAGATCTTCCCTGCCAAGATGATTTTCTTCTCTAGGGAGTATCAGTTGCTGGAAACTGAGGGCGAGGTGGCTTCCTTTTTCTCTAGGCAGTTATTGGTCTGAAAGAGACACATGGAAAATAGGAAGACAAAGATGGTTAATGATCTACAACCTGACGGCCTGATTGGCCCATTCCTGACAGTTAATCGGTGCAAAGGCCTGCCTCCAGACGCTGTGGGTATTCCATCGTTGGAGGTCTTCAAGGAAGAGATTGGATAACCATTTGTCCAGAATAGTATAGACCAAAGGTCTTCAAACCTGGCAACTTTTAAGACTTGTGGACTTCAACTCCCAGAATTCCTCAGCCAGGAATTCTGGGAGTTGATGTCCACAAGTCTCAAAGTTGCCAAGTTTGAAGACCCCTGGTATAGACTCTGCTGCTTGAGTAGGGGGTTGGGCTAGAAGACCTCCAGAGTACCTTCCAATTCTGTTATTCTATGTTTTAACCCAATCAGCTTGTCTTTAAGCTACTATAAATATCTTTGTCTGAATTCACATACCTACCTCATTGCCATGCTTTGCTTAACCATGATTCTGATAACTGTATATCAATTCTGGACACACTAAACTTCAAACCCTTCATTTAGAGCAGTGTCTGAATATATTAACTATATGTTCTAAGTAGCCACATGATGCAACATTATTTCAGTCACAACTGCAGAAAGTTTGTAATTCAAAAGTTCCCTATCCCAAATCCCTGGAAGAAAGATTTTCATCTGTCTATCGCTCTTTTGTGAGAGGCTATTTTAAAAATAGATCAATCTCATAGTTGATTTTTCAGCTGCAGTGTGAAAAACTTCATGACGTGACTTCTCTACAGGTGGAAATTTCCTCTTGGAAAAAAGGTAGGCAGAGGAGAGAAAACAAGGTCAGCATGCTAAAATCCTGGTCCCCCATTTGGTATCCTTTGGTGCAAGGTCTCTTCCAAACACCTCTGTGGGTTGCCCACCAGGCTCCCAACCTGGAACGTTGCAAAGGAAAGCACCAATTCAATCTGGTTTCAACAATTTCTGCAAACCCCAACATGGACACAGAAGGAATTAAGGCTGCAATCCAGTCTTCCATTTAGGTATTCCTATAGGTCCAGAGGGACGCGGTGGCTCAGTGGGTTAAGACGCTGAGCTTGTCGATCGGAAGGTCGGCAGTTTGGCGGGTCGAATCCCGAGTGCCGCGTAACAGATTGAGCGCCTGTTACTCGTCCCAGCTTCTGCCAACCTAGCAGTTCGAAAGCACGTAAAAAATGCAAGTAGAAAAATAGGGACCACTACGGTGGGAAGGTAACAGCGTTCCGTGCGCCTTTGGCGTCTAGTCATGCCAGCCACATGACCACGGAGACGTCCTCGGACAAGCGCTGGCTCTTCGGCTTTGAAACGGAGATGAGCACCGGCCCCTAGAGTCGGAAACGACTAGCACGCAAGTGCGGGGGAACCTTTACCTTTACCTTTATAGGTCCAGAGGATGTTTTTTTTAAAGGACGCTGCTGGGAGCATTGTGGGAAGCTAGAAAAGTTTGGGGAAGCAACACCACCAATTTTCATTTTTCTGAGCCACATCTTTCCCCCCCCCCCAAAAAAAAAAGTGAAAATAAAAATGTCCACCTGCTTCCCCAAAATGGGAGATCCTTGCATAGAGCAACATTTGACATATTCAGGACCAAAACCTAGCCAAATCATAATTTTACTTTTACAGACCAGCGTATATGAACTATTTTAAAGAATCGTCCAATATTGGGACAAAGTCAAGCACAGACCAGTGGGATGACATAAAAGTATCCAGCTGTTCACTGCGTTCCCTGATGAACGTGGGCTGAAAAATACATAATTTTCTGTCTTTTTTTAAGGAGGTCATCTGAGGCTGAGTTACAAATAGCAATGCCACTGACTGACATTAAAAAAATCCAAAGAGGCCATACTTGTCATACTGCCTGTTGTCCTAAGCACACTGAAGTCAATGGGATTGACTTCTGGATAAACACACAACCGATCTGGAAGCACAATTTGGACAATCTGTTCTTAAGAGAACCTGAATGCTCTTAAGATTCTCAAGGTGTCCTCCCAAAGTGATGAGAGTTCTCCCAAACTCTACTAAAAGTGCCGCAGAGCTGCCGACACAGGCCCTAGGGAGTTGCCGGTTTAGCTCTCTGAGCAGATGTCCAGTTCTAGATCTATCAAGCCATAATTGCTTGAAGATCAACCCTCCAGATTTACTTCAAAAGCCCCGGTGGTTCAATTGTCAATCTACCTTCTCAATTATCTTCTGGATTTCCAGATGCAAAGGAACCAGGCGCTTTTTATTCTCCTGTAGCAGCCTTTGAAAATGGAATTTTTGCTTTTCGGACACCTTAGCTTGCTCTTCCATCTCAGTGAGGCGTTTCTGTAATTCCTGCACTTCCACCGTCAAAGCTTTGTTGGAAGCCTCTGTTGATGAGAAGCGAAGCTGGGTCTCTTCTGTAAGCGCAATAGATTGAAATTATTTTCCAAGCAAAAGTTAACGGAGATAAGAGAAGTGTAACCTCCTAGTTAAAACAGGGGAGAGCCAAAATTGGCAGTATCTCATTGAAGGAAAACCTATTTAAATAAGGACCAATTACGGTACTCTGTAATTATGGTAATTATGGAATCTACAGGGGGCAGATTCTAGGGCAGGAACCTTTGCCTTTCACAATTCTACAGATACATTTTTGGAACCCCTGGAGAACATTTTAAATACATGGACCTGTCCGTCCGCTTCCATCTCTTTGTAAGCCGCCTAGAGTTGCTATGAGCAAGTCAGCGACTAATAAAAATTCTAAATGAGTAAATAAATTTTTTAGATGTTCATGCAGGCAGAAGCATAAACCACTTGTCTTGAATCAGTCTGAGTTCCCCTAAAAGAGTTCCACTATTTTTCATTCCACATTCGCTGCCTACAATGGCAATTCAATTCTTGGGCAGAAGCCGCTGAATTCTACAAATGAAATTAGGTTTTGATTGCTTAATGTTTGGTACTCCTTGCATGCAATCAAGAGTATGCCCAATAAATACAATATTTTGGACTTGGATCCTGCTTATAAACACAGAATTAGACTGGAAAATTCCACATGACCACTGGATGGCAGCAGATATTTTAAAGCACATCTCTGCTGCCACTCGGTGGTCACCCAGACCATTAGCAGCCCAAATTTGGTAACCCAGAACATACAGCTCATCGACCGAAGCAGTTCCTCATTGGTACAGACGGTAATCGAGGTGAACTGCCAGGAATCATGACGACTGGTTGTATATGAATTAAATGTATATCAAGCTTGCAGCACAGCGCTCACCCAATTTTAGCTCCAGAGTACGGATTTTGTTTTCCAGGTAAAGTCGGCTGTCTTCTGTCTGCTCTGCCTTTTCCAGTAGTTTGCTGACATTAAGGACAGTCCCATTGTAGGAAATCAAATTGGTAGACTGAGTCTCTCGGGTAGATTTGGTAAAAGAAGCCGATGATGAGCGCAAGAAATTGAGGTTGCCTGCAAGAACAAAGTAGCCTTTATCCTACTTGACAATGGAACACCTTCTGGGAACGGGGAGAAAAACCCGCAAAAAAACAACAACACATGGATCCACTGCTGCCAAGTCTGAAGCTTTATTCTCTTCCTCGGCAACTTGACCCATCTCGGCAAAGAATTCTGCTTTCCAAAAGTGAGCTGCACCTCAGGTGGGAGGAGATACCGTGAAGGAAATCCTCACATACCTGAAATACGGATAGTCCTCGACTTACAACCACAATTGAGCCCTAACGTTTTGTTGCTAAGCAAGATAGTTGCTGATGACCCTTTCCCCCAATTTATAACTTTTCTTGTCCCGGTTGGTTCAGGGACTCCGGCTTCCCCATTGACTTTGCTTGTCCGACAGCCCTAAAGGCAATCAATGACCCTGGGACAGTGCAACCAACCATCGTATATCCAAATTTTGATCCCGTGACCGTGGAGACGCAGCACGGTCATTGGTGTGAGAAATGGTCAAAAGTCACTTTTTCCGGTGCCCTTGTAACTTTGAACCATCACTAAACAAATAGTGGTAAGACAATGACTACCTGTATTTTGCTGGGAGGAGACAAAAGTGTTAGGACACCCCGCCCCCCCCCAATCCAGACCTCATTCCTTGCATACAGAATGCTCAGTAAAAGCCCCCATCATTGAACTGCAACAAGCCTAACTTAGAAAGCAAGCTATATATTGGCATGACATCCAGAGGGCATCCTGTACCTGTACCCCATACCTGTACCCCATACCTGTAACTCACCTGACAGCTCTTCCTCTCCAAGGGCGGCCTCTGTCCCTTCCTGCCGGCTGTAGTGCAGGCTGCGATAACGGCACACAAACTGTGTCACCACCCTGTTCACCAAGCGCTTCACCTACCAGCAGATGAGACACCCCCTTAGGAGTGGCCGTGGGGAAAGCCCCAAACAAATCCCCCTGCCCACAGTCCTAAGGGCAGAGGCCAACGCCTTCCAATCTCCAACGGAGCCCGGCAGATGCTCACCTGCTCTTTACAGAGGTGCAGTCCCAGTGTGAGGAGGATCTTGTCCATATCCTTCCTGTGCAGGTAGCCACAGAAATTCAAGTCAAAGTAAACGAAGGCAAGAAGGGCATCCAAGGGCAACACAGTACTTGGGTCCAGCTCTCTAGGCTAAGCGTGGTATATAAAAAGGGGGGGACAGTCTCACTCCGTGCTCCATTTCACTCGTCCAGAGATGCCAACTTTATAGACTCAGGTTCCCAAGCCACCAGTGGCAACATTAAAACAGGTGCCCAATACCTATTTATCACAGATCACATTGCTGAGGTAAGCTATAGAATGATTCACCATCAGCAGCAACTATCAGGGTTCAGTCATGTTACTGGGGCATCCTATAAATTACACTGGCGAATGCAATATATATATAACAATATATATAACCTCAGAAAACATATATATATATATATATATATATATATATATATATATATATATATATATATATATATATATATATATATATATATATATATATATATATATATATATATATATATATATATATATATATATATATATATATATATATATATATATATATATATATATATATATATATATATATATATATATATGTCATATGTTAACTCTTAGATTACCTTGCTAGGCCAGCTCAAGAAGTAAAAACACTGCCTAACGTGCAAGCAGCCCAGGTTCGAATCTCAGAAGGGTATGACTGACTGAAGAAGACTAATGAGTCCGAAATGCATATCAGCCTCCCTAAATTCTTTGTTAGTAATTTACACAAATATATGAACTGTCCGGTGTGACTACAGCCTGTTCGATGGCCTTTGAGATAAGGCTGAAAACAGGAAATAAAGATTTGCCCCATGTTTGGGGCCTAGCAAGGTAATCTAAGAGTTAACATATGACACATATTTCTCCCCTTGCAAAAAGCTAACAAAGCGAGAGAGAACCTGTGGCTCAAGAAGTAAAAACACTGCCTAACGTGCAAGCAGCCCAGGTTCGAATCTCAGAAGGGTATGACTGACTGAAGAAGACTAATGAGTCCGAAATGCATATCAGCCTCCCTAAATTCTTTGTTAGTAATTTACACAAATATATATAAATATATATATATATATATATATATATATATATATATATATATATATATATATATATATATATATATATATATATATATATATATATATATATATATATATATATATATATATATATATATATATATATATATATATATATATATATATATATATATATATATATATACACACACACACACACACACACACACACATATATATATATATATATTGCATTCAGAACTCAGAATTCCAGAACACAGGAAACATTCTGGCCTTCTAAAAAAAGTCACAAATAACCCTAAGTTAGGATTTCTAAAATCATTTGATAAGGAGGGGAGGGAAGAGAAACCGAAGCTACGGCTTAACATGCTATGAATCAGATCAACACGCTAACTGGGAATTATATTGAGCTGGGGGATAAATTAATACTTGGAATTAAATCAGTTCCAAAATCTTGCAAATAGAAATCCACACGGATATAAAAGGACCACAGAATTATGCTGGTTCGAATGGAAGAATCCTGGGCACGAAGAGTCTTGCACAGGTAGTCCTCAACTTAGGACCACCGATTTCTGTTGCTAAGTGAAACAGTTGTGAATTTTACCCCATTTTACGACATTTCTTGCCGTGAATCACTGCAGTTGATAAGTTAATAACACGGTTGTTAAGTGAATCTGGCTTCCCCATTGATTTTGTCAGAAAGTCCCAAAAGGTGATCACATGACCCCGGGACATTGCAACCGTCATAAATATGAACCAGTTGCCAAGCATCCAAATTTTGATCACATGACCATGGGGATGCTGCAGTAGTCTTAAGTGTGAAAAACAGTCAAAAGTCACTTTTTTTCAGTTATGTTGTAACTGAATGGTCGCTAAGTGAACTGCTGCAAGTAGAGAACTACCTGCACATCACACATTTTAAACCAAAATCTTTATAAAGATATCGGAGGCCCCCCTGATATGTGCCTTTACAATGTTGAAAAATATAAAGGATACCTACATTCCAGAATTTGGGGGTTCACACAGCTCAATCCCCTGGAGCAGGGGTAGGCAATCTTGGCTCTTTTATGACTCGTGGACTTCCAACTCCCAGAATTCCTGAGCCAGCCATGCTGAGGGCAAAGGGAGAGGTTTCCATGCTGAGCCATGGCTGGCTCAGGAATTCTGGGAGTTGAAGTCCACGAGTCATAAAAGAGCCAAGGTTGCCTACCCCTGACCTGGAGCTTTCCCTCAATTACCTAGCCTAGTTTAGGATGAAAAAATTCCAACTTCTGAGAAAATAATTTTGCCACCATCTACATTCTATATAAATTCGTGCAAATTTGCCAGCTAAAGATGGCTTTGGAATTAAGTCTCAAACAATGCTGCCCTGGCAGTTCCCTCCCTCCCTCCCATCCAGGACATAGCACAGAAGCGTTGTTTGAACAGGGTCCGTAAGATTATCTGGGACACGACTCATCCTCTTCACAACCTGTTTTCCTTGTTACCTTCTGGGAGGAGGGGGCTTCGTGGTACCCAAAGCAGAACATCCAGATTCAGCCACAGTTTCATTCCATACGGCGTTAACCTTGTGAACTCTCAGGCTGCCTCCTTCCGTTATATATTCAAGATGGACAGTATTTTAATATTTTATTGTTATGTATATGTAGGGGTGTGGGTCTATACATATGTTGTATATAGTATGTTTTAGGTGTGTGTCTTGTATGAGTTTCACTTTGAGAGCGGGCAACTAAATTTCATTTTTGATGTGTGCCGTTGTGCCCACAGTAAAAAAAAAAAGACAATAAAGATTATCTTATCTAAGTTGGCACCAGAACAGGCATGTTACAAAGTCAGCAACATTCCCAGAAAAAAAGATACTATGGTTCATACCCCAGTCTTTCCAAGACAGCTAAGCTTGTAAGCTGCCCTGAGTCTTCGGAGAAGGGTGGGATATAAATGGAATTAAAATAAAATAAAAAATAAAATAATTAAACCATGACACAGTCATTAAGAAAATTCAGGCATAACCAAACTTTGAAGAAGAAGAAGAGCTGGCCACTAACCATTTCAGGAAGGGAGGAAACCTCAATTTCTGACTGGTTGGATGCCACAGACCTCACTTCAGCATCTTCCAACTTGACACCTGTGGAGAAGGCAACATGCCCGCCTGCTTCAGAAGCTGACTGGACCCATTCAGTGTATTGAACAAGAGGAAGACCTCTTGGGTGGGCAACGAGTGCCTTTCAAAGCCCTCGCAGGGGCTGCCTGTCTGGAGACGGCGCTGAGGCAGCTGAACACGGACCCAAGGCCACGAGGAGGAACCTGGGAATCCTGATTTCCCCAACAGAGAAAAGCCAATGGACTTCCACCTCACCTACAACTGAGCTTAGTGATCAGGGCAACTTTCTGCGGGTAATAGGTGTCCCCACCACACGGGCAAGACGAACCCAAACTCTGCCGCCTTTCCCAGACCACTTACCAAAATCCTCCTCTTCGTCCTCTCTTAGCAGCAAGAGGTCATCTTCCATGCTGAGCTCACAGAGGTCAGGGGCGGAATCCTTCGCTTCTGCTTTGACGTTCCCACCGACCTTCTCTTCCTTGGTCGAATTGGCCCCGTCTTGATTTGGCGGCTTCTTCTCAGCCTCCCCCGTCCCTTCTCTCTGCACGAATGAAAAGGACATGAACAGGACAGTATCTATGCCTTACCACCACCACCACCCCCGCCAAAAAAAGCCCCATTATCCTCCACAATTGGAAGAAAATGCAAACTGCAAAAGAAAATGTGAGGGGATGTAACTGACCAAACACGGAGGGGCCGCCCAATCATACTGAGGTCCAGAGAGTTGTGTAGACTTACTTGAACTTCCTTCTGGTTACTATCTGGTATATCTTCTGCTCCGGCTTTCTCATGAGGTTCCTCCTTCACTTCGTTCTCTACCTCCTTTTCGGATTTGATCCCTTTTTCCGAATCGGGATTCTTTGCCTCTGGCGGCTCTTCTTTTTCTGGCAGGGCCAGCAAGGCTTTATAAAGCTTGTAGCCAAAATCACGCTGAAGCATCTCCTGGAAGGTCTCTGCCACCACTGCCACCTCAGGGGAGAAGAAGGAGCAAGAGAGATCAGGGATCAAGAAGCTAGGAAAGATCCTGAGTCGTAAACTATGGAAATGTTAACCTTCCTATGCCTACAGGGTGTACGATTGATTTAAGAGGTTGGGGATTCAACAGACAGAATCTGTTGAAAGGAGACGCTGGCAACCGTGGCTGAGGAGAAGCTGCTGGGCAGGCTGGTGGGGCATCGGCACTGGCAGAGACAGCACTGGGAAGTTGTGAGGCACAATCCAGTGGAATATGCCCAGTCCTAAGGGGAAAGGAGGGACGCGGTGGCTCAGTGGGTTAGGAGGCTGAGCTTGTCGATCAGAAGGTCGGCAGTTTGGCGGGTCGAATCCTGAGTGCCGCGTAGCAGAGTGAGCGCCTGTTACTCGTCCCAGCTTCTGCCAACCTAGCAGTTCGAAAGCACGTAAAAATGCAAGTAGAAAAATAGGGACCACTACGGTGGGAAGGTATCAGCGTTCCGTGCGCCTTTGGCATCTAGTCATGCCGGCCACATGACCACGGAGACGTCCTCGGACAAGCACTGGCTCTTCGGCTTTGAAACAGAGATGAGCACCGGCCCCTAGAGTCGGAAACGACTAGCACGCATGTGCGGGGGAACCTTTACCTTTAAGGGGAAAGGAGGTGTTGACGCATACCAGCCCATAATGGTTAGCTAATCTCTGGCTTTCACGGGCATTTGGCTTCCCACTTCCACTAAATAGAAGGTTTACTTCAGTTTAGTTTGCATTTTTAAAAAGCGTAAACATCTTGATACTCGCACAATACTGGACCTACCCTCACAAAATCCAGTTTGCACCTCTGCTCTTTCCAAAGGTCCCCCTTCCCCACCCCTTACTTGTAATCATCTCATTCTCCTGGCCATTCACACAGTACTGCCTCTTCCAAGCTCTCCCGATACAACCTTATGACTGGGCCAGAAGAGGGGGGGGAACCTAAATGCACACAGCCACAGGGGGCTTCTCTTCACGCTGCTTCTTATGAATCATAAATGGGGGGGTCCTTGGGGCTCTCTGTGCTTTGACTGTTGTTTTTTTGCAGATGTTTCATTACCAAGCTGGTAACATCCTTTAGCACTGATGATGTCAAGTTTGGTAATCAAATTTCTGCAAGAAAACAAAGCTCAGAGGCCCCACAGTTCAACCTTGAGCTACCAATATTCTCTTCTCTCTTACATCATAAATGCTAGGTAATTCACGCCACTGGGAACTCCCAGAAGCCAATCTTCTAATTACATGGGGGGGGGTTATCTAAGCAGCAAGAGCCGAGCCAGAGGAGAGGGCCAGCGACACACATCCTTCGAGAACTTCCATCTGAGAGCCTTGGTGGAGAAGTGGGCTAATGCCTCCTTAAGTAACACCAGCTGCCTGCAATTAGTGCAGGTTCGCATCCCACCAGGCTCAAGGTTGACTCAGCCTTCCATCCTTCCGAGGTAGGTAAAATGAGGACCCAGATTGTTGGGGGCAATTAAGCTGACTTTGTAATAATGCCGCTTGGGGTGTGTGTGAAAGCCCTAATAAGCAGGCATATACATAGAATGAAGTCTATTGCTAAGCACATTGGTTTGTGCTTAAATTGTAAGCCACCCTGAGTCTTCGGAGAAGGGCGGGATATAAATGGGATTAAAATAAAAATAAATAAAAAAATAAAGCCTACCTCAAAGGAGAGCTTTTCCCGCTGCCTTCTGTACTCAAGCAAAGTGTAAAGAGAGACGTTGGTGCAACTAGGCTGCCCATTTTGCAGTGCCAGCTGAGAGCAAACGACTACGGCTGGTTCCAGCGGAGGAGTTGGGGTCTCTGGTTCAGAAGTCGACGTCTCCAGAGCTGGCTCGGGGACCGGTTCAGCTGTGTCCATTTCCTGCTCACAAGACTCTGTTTCTTGCTCCGGACCTGGTTCAGAGGTTTGCGCAGTTTCTTCCACCTGTTTAGAAAAGCATCATCATTAGAGATACGTAAGTTGAAGATCCAAGGACTCCAGCCAAAATCCTTCCAAACGTGGCCACCATACCGTTATTCAGCAAGAAAGCTTTTGGGGTTTTTTTTGAAGAGGAGCACAAATTGAATCAAAATTAAGTTTTGCGCTTGGTTTCCATTGATTTCTTGGCCCTGATCTGGCGTACAGTTAGAGGGCAGCTACTGGTGTTCTGCTCAAAAGCCCTCGGCAAGAAAGAAAGAAAAAAAGCTGTATGTCTTGAATCTATTTCGGGGGGGGGGGGTCTCCAAACTTGGCAACCTTAAGACTTGTGGACTTCCACTCCCAGATTTCCCCAGCCAGCTACAATCTACAAGCCTTAAAGCTGCCACGTCTGGAGCCCCCTGATCTAGAAGGATGCTCTCAGGAGCCAAGAACGTCTAATTTCAATCTAAAGGCAAGGGCAACAATCAAATCACACCTGTCCACTTAAACTAGCAGCAGGGCGTGATAAAGCTAAGGTCACACAAAATACGCCGTCCATGGAAAATCTCATGAGGTAGGATATAAAACATAACCAGTTCGTGTAGAAATGGAAAGAAACGGATCCGACACGGTCTTCAGTTCTATCCATCATCTGAGAGTTACCCCCAATTCCTTCCTGCTCAAATTAGACTTTAGATGGAGGTTGAATCCACTCTTACCGCCTCACTTTTTCCTTCTGAAGGCGGTGTAGCTTTTTCGGCTTTCTGTTTGCACAAGGCCTCCCACTCTTCAAGAGATGGCATCAGGCTCCAGATATCTGGCAAGAAAACCACTGTCTGCTCCTGGCAAGATGGATTTCCCTCACGCAGGTATCTGAACTCAGCAAACCGGTACCTAATGAACATCAAGTGCAGAGAATTCAAACAGAAACAAACAAACAAGACTACTCCCCAAAATGTGTCAGTCCCAGCCATGGGAATTCAATCAGAGTTCAACTACAGGTTGTTCTTGAAAGTGCCTATAATTGGTTGAATAGAATCATATGGCTGGAAGGGACCTTGGAGGTCATATAGTCCAACCCACTCCCCAAGGCAAGAGTCTTATGCCGGCCCAGTCAAATGGCTGAGCGTTTTTGAAAACCTCCCACGATGGAGCACCACAACTCTGGGAGGCAAACTGTTCCGTTTATATCATTCTCTTAGAAATTTTCTCCCTACTTCTACGTTGTATCTCTCTTTAACAAGCTCCCCCCCCCCCGTTACTTCTTGTCCTACCCTAAGGGAGCCTAGAGAATAAGTCAACCCCCTCCATTCTGTGACAGCCCCTCAAGTTTTGGAAGACAGTTATTATATCCCCCCCGATGGAGAAGTTTTCATCTGCATAGACCTCTCGCCCAGCTCCCTCCATCAAAATAAATGGCTCCCACTGTCACCACTGATTTTTAAACTAAACTGTTACAGACAGTGAAATGACGCTACACAGACTCTTTGAGAAATCTGTGTCTCGGGATACTTCACTGACCAGCAACACAACTTGGTTGGGCACCAGATGTGCCTTAAACCTATTTCTGGATTCGGATCTCTGCTTACATACATGTTTTTTGTCATGCATGCAGGACATGCTTTAGAGCATGGGTGTCCAACCTTTTGGCTTGCCTGGGCTGCACTGAGCGAAAAAGAATCGTCTTGGGCTGCATATAAAATATATAATATAGTTAATGTACGTAAGTGATAAACTTCCTTTTTTATTTTTTTTATACAAAATTGTGGGGCCACATTACTAACTGTCCAGGGCTACATGCAGCCTGTGGGCCACGGGTTGACACATCTGCTATAGGCAAACATGGAACAATTCTTTGCCGTACGCCTACCTCAATGAGATGCAACTACTGGGGAAAAAATATTTAGCCAAGATGAGAATAATTACAATCAGGGTTCCAGACCCAAACCAATCTGCGATCAAGCCCTTCTTCCCCAGAACTCCGTGTCATGCAAACATACAAAAATTAACGCCCTGCAATTTCTGTCCTAACGTCGCCCTGCAGGATCTTCGGTCATTCCTTCTGTTGGTTCTACCTCACTGTCTCTCTTATGACTGGAGTTGTGCCCGGAGAGAATTAAATTCAGTCAACTGGAGAACAGAGAGCATGGATTTCTGAGGAATGACAACATCCCAATCTAGACTGAACTCCACACGTGGCAATGCTCCACGCCCCCCCCCCCCAAATTCCTTTCTTCCCTAGTCTGATGCTTCCCCAACAAGTCACATGTACAGCCTGATTTATACAAAATAAGTTTGGTTGCCATGGTTATCTAGCACAAGGGAGCTATATATAACCATGCTCCTTCCAACTAAACCAATGCACTCCAAGTTCCGGCATTTTTCCTCATTGCTGATTGGGTAAAGGTAAAGATCGTGTGAAGTATTCTCTGGCTCCTAAGAGCTCATGCACAAAAGCATGTGCAAGACTTCCAGGAAAGCAAAAGCCCAGAGGTCTTGATTCAACAGGGCAGCATAAGGAGGCCTCTCTGAAAAGCCCAAGTATTAGGCAGGCACACAACACCAGCCAAAATCCTCATGCTGAGGCACTGTCAGACAGATCAAATCACACTGGTACCAATCGGCTTCTTGAACTCTTGGCAACGGTGCTTCCTCCAGCGATGGCTCCTCAAAGGGAGAACATTAAGAAGTGAAACAAGCCAGCAAATAAGTGGCAGGTTGCAAACATTATGTTCTTAGCTCACAGAAAGACAAAGACAACCTTACAATTAAAGAACAGAGTATTTGGTGTATGCCAACTTTGTTCAACACAAAGGCCGCCTTTGGGCAACATGTTAGAGGGTGCACTCCAAAGAGCAGGCAGGGCAAGGTGGAGAGCAGGATTTGATTTATTTCAAATAAAACGCATTTAAAATAACACTTGGTAAATGTCAACGCTGCTAACATCGGAGAGTTCCATCTGTCGAAACCATGACAACCCAGTAGTATTACTCCCAGTTTATTTTCCTACCTTCCCTTGCATCAATTAATTATTATAATTCAACAAAACTTTCTAAAAGATAAGTTTTCGGTAAGTCTGCTCTACAGCTTGAGCACGTCTAAGTTTCCTAGACCTCATAAATATCTACTCCCATCTATTGATTCCTGCTGATGTTATTTTCTTATACAAATATTATTTATCTATTTTATGCAATGTGTTTCAGGCAATCTGAATATACATTAATCTGACCGTCTAATCTTTAGAGGTACAAATTATCCTCTAAAGCAGCAAGCCCAATCTTCTCCTTCTACCAATTCAGTACACTTAATAGAAAGTCTTGCTTTTTTTCAAGGTAGGATGTCCAGTCATGCAGATCCAACTCAAGATTTTGGCACAGAAGAGAGTTAAAAAAAAAAATCCCTCCGCAAATCTTTCTTGTAGAGTCTCATGCAATAACACAATTTGCTACAAAATGCACCATCTAGTGGCCCAGCTGGCTATTTAATCTTACCTTTGGGTCTACGGAAGAAGGTAAATGACTCTAATGCACCCCTTGAAGTCAAAATAATTAAAACAAACATTTTCAAGACCAATACATGTATTGCCACATCAGCATCCATAGACTAGAGTCCCTCAAAAGTCATGGGAGGCGATGATACAGTAATGGCTCGAGATTTGGATGCCATGCAACATTCTTGCTTACATTTGCTTCAACTAGCTAGGAGATTCAAAGGATAATGCTTAGTCTTGCAGGAGAGAAAATTCCACCTTTC